>NW_024396425.1:0-154447 GCF_016617805.1 Bactrocera tryoni | reverse complement strand
TACTCATATGCATATTAAAGTGTGTCATTCTGAGGCAACCTTTTTTTCAACTTAAAAACAGGCTAAAAACTTTCGAAAATGTGGAAAAGAAAGTCACTCAAAAGATGAGCTCTTAATATTAATATTAAAAGGTGCCTATTTCAAATTTTCTGTTTTCCATATAAATTACATGGAAAAAAAATCATTTCTTTTGTGGTGGTTATTGTGCGGAGGTTATTCTATGTGCACGCGATGGCTGCCAGTAGGGATAGTAAACTCATTTCCGATTCTACTGGAAAATCGAGTTTTCTCGTAAAATAATCGATTTTTCGAATGTCAAGAATTGATTCTTAATCGACTTCGACTACTGACGAAAAATCGATTATTTTACGAGAAAACTCGATTTTCGAGTAGAATCGGAATCGAGTTTACCTTCCCTACTGGCAGCCATCGCGTGCACATAGAATAACCTCCGCACAATAACCACCACAAAAGAAATGATTTTTTTTCCATGTAATTTATATGGAAAACAGAAAATTTGAAATAGGCACCTTTTAATATTAATATTAAGAGCTCATCTTTTGAGTGACTTTCTTTTTCACATTTTCGAAAGTTTTTAGCCTGTTTTTCAGTTGAAAAAAAAAGGTTGTCTCAGAATGACACACCCTAATGTATATATTTATGTATATATGTATTTTATATATATATATCTATGTATATAAATATATATCTATGTTTTAGTTGGCATTAGCATACCCGAAATACGCTCACTCTCTTATTCCACAACAAAGCTATTGTGGAGCCAATTCTATGTTAGTACGATATTAAGCATTTACTATCTATCGGGTGATTTTTTAAGAGCTTGATAACTTTTTTTTAAAAAAAAACGCATAAAATTTGCAAAATCTCATCGGTTCTTTATTTGAAACGTTAGATTGGTTCATGACATTTACTTCTTGAAGATAATTTCATTTAAATGTTGACCGCGGCTGCGTCTTAGGTGGTCCATTCGGAAAGTCCAATTTTGGGCAACTTTTTCGAGCATTTCGGCCGGAATAGCCCGAATTTCTTCGGAAATGTTGTCTTCAAAGCTGGAATAGTTGCCGGTTTATTTCTGTAGACTTTAGACTTGACGTAGCCCCACAAAAAATAGTCTAAAGGCGTTAAATCGCATGATCTTGGTGGCAACTTACGGGTCCATTTCTTGAGATGAATTGTTCTCCGAAGTTTTCCTCAAAATGGCCATAGAATCGCGAGCTGTGTGGCATGTAGCGCCATCTTGTTGAAACCACATGTCAACCAAGTTCAGTTCTTCCATTTTTGGCAACAAAAAGTTTGTTAGCATCGAACGATAGCGATCGCCATTCACCGTAACGTTGCGTCCAACAGCACCTTTGAAAAAATACGGTCCAATGATTCCACCAGCGTACAAACCACACCAAACAGTGCATTTTTCGGGATGCATGGGCAGTTGGCCACCAAGATCATGCGATTTAACGCCTTTAGACTATTTTTTGTGGGGCTACGTCAAGTCTAAAAGTCTACAGAAATAAGCCAGCAACTATTCCAGCTTTGGAAGACAACATTTCCGAAGAAATTCGGGCTATTCCGGCCGAAATGCTCGAAAAAGTTGCCCAAAATTGGACTTTCCGAATGGACCACCTAAGACGCAGCCGCGGTCAACATTTAAATGAAATTATCTTCAAAAAGTAAATGTCATGAACCAATCTAACGTTTCAAATAAAGAACCGATGAGATTTTGCAAATTTTATGCGTTTTTTTTTTAAAAAAAGTTATCAAGCTCTTAAAAAATCACCCGATACATACATACTATCACTACATGTTTAGAGTGTAGGAATGTAACTCGCGCGTCAGACGCCATGTGTAACGTTTCATACAAAATTCGCCGAATGCAATTGCAAAATCGAAAACGAATTATCACTCCCTTCCGTGCTCTGGTTCTTACATTCTGCGAGTACAAAATGAAATAGCGTTTCACTTTTATACTCTTGCCACATGTTGCCACTATGTAAATACATACATTTTATATTATTATTCGTATAATAAACTATTCCATATATAAGAATACGTTTCACTTTTATACTCTTGCCACATGTTGCTACTATGTAAATACATACATTTTATATTATTATTCGTATAATAAACTATTCCATTTATAAGATATATATGGTATAAGAATCCAAGGGATTTTATTTGAGGTTTAATTTTAAATATGTTCATACAAATAAATTTCATTGGGAAAAATAACGAATTTAAGGCTGCTTTCTCAAAGTCTGGTTACCAGCGTTTCTGACCAGTTAATAGAGTTGTCCGCTAAATAGGGTGTCCATTTCAGAGAGCTTTCACTGCATTCTTTATTTAAGAACTGTTTTAACTATCCTGTCTTTAATGTTGGGTCGAACTGGACACAGTGTGCTAAATTTTACTAAAACGGTTCAATAATTTAGGGGTCCATCGCGGACAAACAACGCGACACGTACTTTTTATATGAATATATAAAGATTCATGTAATAAAATATTCAATAGAGTGAAAATTTCATTTACGAATAAAGCAAAAACGTTTTTGTCGGAGTAAGAATCTAGTGGATTGTACTTGAGATTTGAACTATGAATATGTTCATACAAATAAATGTCAATGAAAAAGAAAACGAATTTAAGGCTGTTTTCTCAGTTAAGTTACCGGCATCGTTCAGTTCTATTTGAAACAAGTAAGAAAGGGCTAAGTTAGGGAGCAACCGAACATTTTATACTCTAGCAACTTGCAAGAATCAAAGCCAGTAATACTATAAGGTGTAAAGCTAGTCATATTGAGTAAAGTCAACCGGATAATCGAAAATTCGGATATTAGTTTTTGCTGAAATTTAACTAAAATTTTAATGAAATATTCGGTACCTAGGGTTTGAACATTTTTTATTGGACTTGAACAATTTTTGGTCATAAGGTGGCGTACAATAAAGACATCATTAGTGCAAAGTTTTATCCCGTTATATCATTTGCTTCTAGATTTGTGTTCTGGAAACTGAATGAATGAAGTAGAATTTAAAGTTGTGCTATATGGGAAGTAGGCGTGGTCCGATTGTCATTTTACAACGTGTCATAGAAATATGAAAAAAAACATATGAAATTTTGTCGAAACCGGTCAGTCGGATCTCTAGATATGTGATTTCGCTAGAAAATGGGCGGGGCGACACCGTCTAATTTTTACACCGGCTCTCACAAAGCTCTTTCGTACCACCTAAGTGGTAAAATTTAATGTTTTTGAAGTATTTAGTTATTGAAAAACTTTTAGTGGTTTTTAACAGTACTGTTATATGGAGAGTGAACCGGGCTTTCATCTGATTTCCTTCATTTTCACAATATTGGTAGGAATTCTTATAAAATTCATGCTGGAATTTGGTCGTTCTAGCTTAAGTGGATTAGGAGATATATACTTTAAATTTATTAGATGGCGGGGCCACTCCGACTTTTTCAACATTTTTTTCCCACAGATGCCCCTGGCTACTGCGGTAATCAGTGTCAAATATAAGTTTCATGTATTAATTGTTTGTTTTCGGGTTGTTTACTCACTTATTCTTATTTCACGACACTTGCTGTGGTTGGGTGTCTCAAACGGGATTCTCCCTTATTCACTGCACCCTTTTCGGGGATATTTTCCGAAAACTTCAATTTATTTCAGTTACGCACTTTCAATTTGTTTCAATTAAATACTTTAGATTTGTTTTAGGTAAACATTCTAGATTTACATATTCCAGTTAAACATTTTAGCTTTATTTCAGTTAAACATCGCTTCCGTAACAGTACCGCCGGAGAAATGTTGTCGCTATGAACGGGAATCGAAAAAAGGGCCGTTGCTCGTTGTTGTTGATTCTTTTAAGGGCCGCTGGGAGGTGAATATGCGTGACTGTATGATGTTGTCTTCATGTGGGTTGTCTTCGGGTGTGGTGACTTCATGTGTGGATCGCGTTGGTGTGGTGTGTAATCGTCCAATGACGTGTGTTGAGAGGGGAGCGATAACTCATCTAGCCCGGCCTTCCTAGGCGAATACTAGCCTTGCAGTCGCTGTAGTTGCTGTAGCGTGGCAACCACATTGCTGAGGCCAGTGGAGCGGTGGTATGACGTCCGAGGCTGTCTACACCTTGATGATGCCTCATTTCGCCTCTATAGTGTGGTATGGCTGGTTGCACAGTTGGCAGAGGGTGACTGACGTGCACTCCTGCGTGTTGTGTACCGTCGCCAAATAATTCAGGCAGTGTTCGTGAGCCTGAGCAACCTTCTGGCGTTGCATGGGCTGCATGCCACGGAAAATGCTGCAATGCTGTAGCCGATAAGAGCGCCGACGCAGGGGACATCCGCTGCGCGGAGGCTCCGCGGCTGGTGCTGAGGAGGGTTAATGATGAAATATGAACTGTAACATACAGGCGATATCAGGAAACGATTAAAATCGCTCAAGGATGTCACCATCATCCAATGTTGCGTGAAAGCAATCGATTTTTCGACTTCCTGGGGCAATTATATTGCGCATGGGCGATTTTGGCCAAGAATCGGGAGATTCTGTTAACCATTGGGGCACATTCCACCAGAGGGTAGTGGTGGAAAGGTGCAGCGGCAGGATTGCCAGCACTGGCTGCGTGTCGCTAAGTGGCTGATCCCACTAGGTCAAGTATTTGTGTCGTACGATTAGATATATACATCTTCCATGCGTGCGGTGGTTTTTCCAAACAGGCAAGAACTATTTCAGAATCGGACCAGAGATTCAATCTGCATTTCTTCATGTTTAGGTGGGTCTGCACCATGGAAAATAATTTTGCGAGTAGTAGGGCGCCACAGAGCTCAAGTCGAGGTAGACTTAGCATTTTTAAAGGAGCCTCCTTAGCTTTTGCTACTAATAGGTGGCTTGTGGTCGCGTTATCGCTTTGTGTGCGCACGTAGATGGTGGCACAGTATGCTTTCTCAGAGGCGTCACAGAAGCCGTGTAATTCATAATCGGCGAAAGCCATCCTTTGGGGTCGAAAAGTTTTGCCACAGAGGATAGAATTTGGCGTTTTGTAATGGCGGATAATGCAGATATTGACTCTGTAGTGTATGAAAACTGGTCAGATATCGCTTTCTACTGAATCCCCAGAGTCTTTGTTGTACTTTCCTTTTCGAATTTAAGAAAAATAGTGTCCGACAAGTTTTCTTTCGGTATATGTGTTACTATATCTGAATGATTTGCAGTAATCTTTTTCAGTGGAAACCCTGCGGTTTAGAGGGCTCTTAAAACCTGTGATAAGGATTCGTTTGCTTGTGGAAGACTGTGACTTCCAGACAAAATGACGTCTACACACCTGGGTTGCCAGAGGGAATTTTGACTTGGTGTTTTCTGCCAATTCGTGCAGTGTTCGAATGGCTAAGTATGGAGCACAGAGACGCCAAAGGTAACTGTTTTTATCTTAAAGTCGCGTAGTGGACTAGTGGGGGATTTTCTGAAAATAACTCATTGAAAATCTTGATCGTCTTTATGTACGACTATTTGTCTATACATTTTCTCGACGTCCCCGTTGAATACGTATTTGAAGATACGCCAATTTAAGAAAAGCAGCATTAGGTCTGGCTGAAGCGTGGGTCCCGTAAATAAAATGTCTTTTAGGGAATTTCCTGGACTAGTGGATTTTGACACATTGAAGACGACTCTTACCTGTGTGGTTTTTTTTGTCTGGCTTTACTACTGCATGATGTGGCAAATAAAACGAGTAGTATTTACTTTGTATGATATTTTCGCGAGCGCTGACTTCCTCCATATGGTCTAAATGGAAGTATTTTTCTATGACCCTATCATATTGTGGTTTGAGTTCGCCTTTTTTAGGTAGGTTTTTTTCCATACTTAAAAACTGTTGGATAGCAGAGGTGCGGGAATGACCTAGGGCGAGTGTGTGGGGAAATTCTGATTCACACTAATGACATTTCTGATATTGAGCAACGCAAACCTGATGGTGGAAAACGTTGATAGTACAAACGGTTTTGCTGAAATTTCTCTTGAAGACGCAAAGATAACATTCAATTACAGTACAATCTATATATATATAAATCAATGCCACTTTCTTTGTAATTTCACCAGTCATAAACGTCTGAACCGATTTGGCTGATTTTTTTTTTTTTTGTTGTATTTGTTATTATTAAGAGAAGGTTCTTATGTAAGAAAAAATTACGAAAGTTGCCGGAAAATCCCTAAAAACAACCCTTTTCTTTTTCCCATACAAACGTTTTATTTTGTATGTATATACATATGTACATATGTATGTATGTATGTACATATGTAAGTAAAAATGATTGCTTGTTTGTTAGTAAAGCTAACGCTCGAGAACGGCGGAACCAATCTTCATGAAATGAGAACTTGTTCGCTGTGGATCTGGAAAGGGTTAGATATAAAAAAAACCATATACTTTTCATAAGGAAAAGTCGAAAAATTGGAAATTTCCAAAAAGTGACTTTTCATACAATTCTTTTTTGTTTTGTTTTTCAATATTTTGATTTGTAAATTATTTGAATCGTTCAATTTCGGTCACTTGCTTCTTTATTCCGGCTATTTAAAAGAAAATTATTGAAAATTATTCAGTGAAAACTTTATGTGTGTTTCAAACGAAGTGATCATATAAGAAATTAATTTAAACAAAATGCCGGCACGTCCAAAATCAAACATAGGTCGACGTACTCGAAATTCTCGGGGCGTGTTGTCACAAAGAGTATCACAAAGTGCAGTGCGACGTCCACGAAATAGATTTGAAGAAGCTCATCATGCAAGAAATCCAGCAAGACCTACGCGAATACGACGTCGTGTTTTGGAAGATATGTTCCGTGCTGCATTTGATTACGACCCTTCAATCGACTATAATGTACATGGATATATTGGAATGATGGATGTTATATGCCCATATTGTGAAGCGGCTAAATTCTCGGGTGAAACGGCTGGAATGTGTTGCGCTAACGGGAAAGTAAAATTGCCGAAATTTGTACCGCCTCCTGAACCATTACAATCATTAATTTTTGAGACATCACCAGAATCGAAACATTTTTTAAATCATATACAAGAGTACAATTCGTCTTTTCAAATGACTTCTTTCGGCGCTGCAAAAATTATAAGAGATCAATTTATGCCGACATTTAAGGTGATTGCATGGAATATTTGATAATTTTTTCAATGAATAGGGAAAAGTTTATTCCTATAACATTGCATACATATTACAGAACCAAGGTCAAATTTATCACCTAGCGGGTTCATTGTTACCGCTCCCCGACGCTAACCATCAATTTTTACAAATATATTTCATCGGAGATAAAAATCGTGAATTAAATCAACGCTGCACAATTGGTTCTTACACAAAAAGAGAAATTCTTTGCGATCTACAAGATTTTTTTCATCAGCACAATGAATTAGTCCAATTGCTCAAATTGCTATGGATCGGTTGCCATCTGATAATCACAGAATCGTTATAAGAGCCGATAAAACTCCAACTGGAGAGCATTCAAGAAGATTCAATGCACCAACCATTGATGAAGTGGTCATTGATATTATTCTTCACCGTAGAAATAAACAATTACAACGTGTTTCGGAGCTTTATCGTTGTTACGATGCATTACAGTATCCTATATTGCACTGGAATGGCCATGATGGATACCATAAAAATATCCCAATGATCAATCCAAGCACAGGTACATAATACATATATATCGTGCTCATAAATATTTCGATTAAATAAAAGATTTCGATTTTGAATTGAAAACTTCTAAATACGTTTTGAAACGTATTTTTTACAGGTCTTGATGCTCAAAAGAAGGTCAGCGCCATGAATTATTATTAATTCGCGAAGATTAATGATTCGCGAAGGAAGTTCAAATTACATTTTGAGATGTGGAAAACTGTTTCATCAATACATTGTGGACATGTATGCGAAAATTGAGACTGAACGTCTCAATTACATCCGGTTCAATCAAAGTAAATTGCGATCAGAAGAATACATACATTTGCGTGATGCAATAACAAATGATGGGAATTTAAATGATATTGGACGTCTGACGATATTACCAGCATCTTATATTGGAAGTCCTCGCCATATGCACGAATATGCTCAAGATGCGATGTCATACGTGAGAAAATACGGCCGACCAGATTTATTTATTACATTCACATGTAATCCGAAGTGGAGCGATATTCAAAAGAATTTGTTTGACGGTCAATCAACAACAGATCGTCACGATATAAATGCACGAGTTTTTCGGCAAAAATTAAAAGCGCTGATGGATGTAATTGTGAAATTGCGCGTATTTGGAGAAGTACGGTGTTATATGTATTCAATCGAATGGCAAAAGAGAGGATTGCCGCACGCAAATATATTGATATGGTTGGTTCGTAAAATCACACCAGATGAAATTGATAATATCATATCAGCCAAGATACCAGGTCAAACAATTGATCAAGAATTATTTGAAGTCGTCACAAAACATATGATTCATGGCCCATGTGGCGTACTAAATATGAATTCACCATTCATGATTGATGGCAAATGCTCCCAGAGCATTGACTTCCGACACAATAACAGGCAATGATGGATACCCGTTGTATCGACGACGGTCTACTGAAGATAACGGTCAATCAGTAATGATGAACATTCGTCATCAAGAAATCATCGTCGATAATCGCTGGGTTGTGCCATATTCACAACTTCTGTCAAAAATATTTCAGTCTCACATTAACGTTGAGTATTGTAATTTCGTCAAGTCAATCAAATACATTTGCAAGTATGTGAATAAAGGAAGTGATATGGCTGTCTTTGAAGTACCTGATGCTGACAATAGGAACGATGAAATTACTCGATATCAAATGGGCCGATACGTTAGCAGCAATGAAGCAATTTGGCGAATATTTTCGTTTCCATTGCACGAAAGAGCATCCTGTTGTTGTTCATCTAGCGGTGCATCTTGAAAATGGTCAACGTGTTTATTTTACGACTAAAAATATACAGCAGAGAGCAGCACAACCACCAGCGACTACTTTAACTGCTTTTTCGACTTTGTGAAACCGATACATTTGCCAGAAGTTTGCTATATACTGATGTACCTCAGTATTACACATGGAATACATCATCAAAAGAATTCCAACGACGTAAACAGGGTACAGCAGTTGATGGTCACCCAGGTATATATTCAACAGATGCTTTGGGCAGAATGTATACGATTTATCCCAACAACGCGGAATGTTTTTATTTGCAATTGCTACTGGTGAACGTTAAAGGACCGAGATCGTTCGAATATTTGAAAATAGTTGATGGTCATTTATGTGAGACGTATCGCGAGGCATGTCACCTACTGCATTTGTTGGAAAACGATTCACATTGGGAATCGTCGCTTCAAGATGCATGTGTTTCATCTTTACCCCAACAAATAAGAATGCTTTTCTCGATTATAATATCAACATGCATGCCATCGAATCCACTGGAATTATGTAACAAATATCAAGATTACATGACGGAAGATATTTTGATTCGGATGAGTCGTACGTCAAATAATCCAGATTTGATGATTACCTTGGAAATGTACAATGAAACATTAATAATCATTGAAGATATGTGTCTCGAAATTGCGCATAAAGCATTATCACAGTTATCTATGATTTCACCTGATCGTCCGATGAATGATTTGAAGGATCAAGAATTGCAACGTGAACAACAATTCAATTGTGACGAATTGATTGAATTTGTGCAATCAAATATTGACAAATTAAATGATCAACAAAACTATGTATATCAAACAATTTTGCAAGCTGTTTCTGACAACACTGGCGGATTATATTTCTTGGACGCACCTGGTGGACCCGGAAAAACATTCATTATTACATTGATTCTGGCAGCTATTCGATCACAGAAAAAAATTGCTTTGGCTCTTGCTTGTTCTGGAATTGCTGCCACTTTATTGGACGGAGGACGAACAGCACACTCTGCATTAAAATTGCCATTGAACATGCAAGTGGGTGAAACGCCGCATGCAATATTTCAAGAAATTCTGCAATGGGAAAAGTCTTGAAGCAAGCAGCGATTATTCTGTGGGATGTGTACAATGGCCCACAAAAAATCGCTCGAAGCATTGGATCGAACTATGAAAGATTTACGCGGAAATCAACAGCTGCTTGGTGGTGCCTTGATATTGTTATCAGGTGATTTTCGACAAACATTGCCAGTTCTTCCTCGATCAACTCCTGCCGATGAAATAAATGCATGTCTGAAATTCTCTGCTCTCTGGAGATTTGTGAAAAAATTTACGTTGAATGTCAATATGCGTGTCCTATTACAAGACGATTAATCTGCACATCAGTTTTCGGAACAATTGTTGGATATCAGAAATGGAAAAATGCAAATCGACAATACAAATGGAATGATCACCTTGCCGAAAATTTTTGTACAATTTTGCAAACAAAAGAAGAATTGGTCGAATGCGTTTTCCCAAATATCATTCAGAATCACAGAAGCCATGATTGGTTAGCAGAACGTTCAATATTGGTACTGAAGAATATACACGTCAATGCAATGAACTTCCAAATTCAAGAAAAATTGCCAGGTGAAGTCATAACTTATAAATCCATTGACAGCGATATGGTACACCGCCACATCTTTTGAATTTAAAAGTTTGTTCATTACTTTAATCATTACAGAATATAAATCTGTAAGAAGGTTCAATGAAATATAGTATTGATTCCATTTTTAAGGTTGGTTCACCAATCATATTACTACGGAATATCAATCCTCCAAAAATGTGTAATGGTACACGACTGGCAATAAAGAAGCTAATGCCAAATTTGATTGAAGCAACTATACTTAATGGCAAAGCGAAAGGCGAAAATGTGCTTTTACCACGTATTCCAATGATTCCAACAGACATGCCATTCAATTTCAAACGTCTGCAATTTCCGGTGCGTTTATCATTTGCCATGACTATAAACAAAGCACAAGGACAAACATTTCAAATATGCGGAGTAAATTTGGAAGAATCGTGTTTTTCACATGGGCAGTTATATGTTGCATGTTCGAGAGTCGGTACTGCACATCGTTTATTCATTCATGCACCGGACAGTAAAACTAAGAACGTTGTTTATCAAAATGTTTTAGATTAGAACTCGAATTTTTGAGATTTACAATTTATTATATACGCTTATGTAAAAATAAGAGGAAACTGAAGAATAAATACTTTCAATGTTTGCAGAGTATTACTTTGTTGAATTTTTTATTGAATCGCTATGACAATTTTCTTATTATTCGTATTTATGTACGCTTCTCAATGTTAGCGTTATAACAATTTTATGGAGTGAATGGATAATATCGTACGAATGCATTCTCATGAACTGCATATCCTTTATCAACAATATCTTGGTCAATCCTCAATAATCGTCTAAATTTATGGAAAGATTTCGTCTATTTGTTTCATTATTTTCATAGTGAAAGATTCGTTCAAAGCAATTTCTTCAAAATATTTAATAGCTTCTCGCGACCAGTATTTCCCATTACTTGGCTTGATATTTGCTAATCGGCAATTCAGAATTTGCTCTGCATCCTGGTATTCCCTTTCTTCCGGTCTGAATTTTACGGTGAAGCACGATGGGCTATCAATCGACTGAACAACAACTGTTTTTTCCTGAAGATAATCAGAATGGAATGTTCTTGTCATATCGAATCTTTCCATCGTCATTTTTTGTATGGTATACTTTGGAAATAATTTTTTTTTTTAATTATATTGAATTATATTGTATTTGTTATTGACTTTTTTGTTTGGCTATTAACTTACTGTTTTATTACACTTTTATGAATGGAAAATCACATTATTTTCAAATACAGAGTAATTAGTATTGCAGAATATAATTATAGACTATGAGATTTCAGGTTTTTTTGTTTGTTAAATAAGTTGACTTTTGCTCAAGTAACAATATAATGTGACATTACTCATTCAAGTCAAATGCTTATTTTTTTCTTTCTCTTATGTTTTTGTTTACACACTCAAACGTCAAATAAATAAAAATTTAGATTTGCCGTTTGTGGATATTTCATAAAATCTGAAAATAGGCAATTGCTTTGGCAAATTTATCGCATATTTGAATATTCAATATGTTTAAAAAGAAGATGACAAAAATGTCTATAACGAAAAAAAATTAAATGAAGTATAATAGCCGATAAATATTTATATTAAAAAAATTGAATAAATTATTAATATATTTACGAACTGCGCAGCAAAGCGCGCCGGGTAAGCTAGTACCTACATATTATTAACCCGTTAGAAATTATTAAAGTTACTGAAACTCTTGAATATAATATCCAACAAATCACAGACAATAAAGAAAAACATTTTTTGATACAAGAATTAAATAAGGTTAATAGCGGGATTCTGTAACCAGTCTCTAGTCTCTATTTGAGACATTTTGAGGTAAAATCTCAATTTGTGACTAGTTACTATTCACTAAACAGTCTCTAGCATTAGTCTCAAAATATTGACTCAACCTTGACACCTGGTAATTAGCAGGTCACAAAACCAAAAAGAACTCTTGTCTGCCATTTTGAATATACTGAATAGAGATCATCACAGATATTAATTGATTGTAGGTATTTTCTATTTTGTAAGCAACTCAAACACGAAAAGGTTAAAAACAAATTAATTTTACATAAATTTCGTAAATATTATGAAACAAAGTCAACATATATTTTTACTTTTATTGATAATTATGTTTTTTTACTATGTTATAGAAAATTTAATATTTGTTATCGACATATTTATTTTCATTCAAGTTTAAAAACATCTCTGATAATGAAATGTAATAGATTTTGTGACTGTCACTTACAGAATAGCAAAATCTTCTCAAGTCTCAAAAATTGTCTCTAACTCAAAATCTCAAATTTAGAGACTTGAGACAGTATCGCAGTACAGAATCGCAAGGTAAATCGAAATTAGTAACTATTAACTCACATAGACAACGAAGAGGATTAATTAATATCATAGGATCGGGTATGAAATGGCTATATGGTACAATGGACGATAGCGACAGAGAAGAAATAGAACAACATCTTCAAACAATAGACGACAATAACCATGCAATAATAGAAAATTCTAATCAAAATATAAAAATAAATAATGTATTTATGTCGTAGTGATCAACAACTAGAAAGGAAAATAAAGTACCTTGATACTCTGTTAAAAATTAAAATTTTATTAGACAATTTTGAACACATACAAAACAACGTTGTGGCTGCAAAAATGAATATAATGAATAACAACATATTAACTGGAGAAGAAATAGTCCCTTACAATTTAGAATTATATATAATGCAAAATATTAAAGTTAGCACAGCTCAGTATAAAAATAATGAAATAATTGAAGTAAAAAGATCTTTATTTATACCAATTCCAAAGTATAAACATAACGAGCTTTTGTTTGAAATTCAATAAGTCATAAAAATTAATGGAACTATGTATAATTATAATAATGAATCTTTATTAAAAAGTTTAAAAATATCACAATTATGTATATTCACAAAAACTTGTTTGAGAATCAAAAATGATAAGTTAGAAACTAAGGAAATACGACCAGGCTTGTTAATTATGAAAAACCATGTCAACTCAGTAGTCAATAATACATGTAATGAAAGACAATTAATATTAAAAGGTAACGCTTCAATCACGTTCAATAATTGTAAAATAGAAATAAGTGGAATAATCCTTTACAATTATAATACTGAATTCTATGAAAGTTTTAAGTCGTTCAACTCGCTTCTAATAAATTGGGGCAAATGACAAACAAACACTTTGAGTTGTTTGCACAACGAAACTACAGACCGATCATTGATTTCCGAATTTACAAACTCAATTGTTTGCTTGCACAGCAACTTTGTACAATAACCAAATTAATTTTGTTTTTGGAACGAAGTATCTTACGGCAGGCTTGGAGAAGATATAGTAGGAGATCCCACCATAGTACGACCATCACCCATCGTATTACGGGATGAAAATAATTTTTATATATAATTTATTAAATTAAAATATTAATTTCGAGGATGTTGCCTGGAAATTGTGATGCTAAGTGTAATTAATTAATAATTAAAAAAAGATTTCTTTTTAAACATTACACCCACTCTCTTACGCAATAAGCAGTAGACTAATCGAAAGTATATAGCTTGTAGAATATGCAAACACTGGGTTGCCTACTTTTTCTCGGTGCAATTATTGGGTTGCCAGGTAACATACAGGTAACTTAAAAATAGTGATTTGCACCTATCGACTTACGCGATAAATCTTATACCAAAATAAAGATAACTTTATTGCGAGTATAATGATATAAGGTTGCCTGCGAAAAATTGATGCTGAATCCCGGTTGCCGAGTTTTAAAAAACGATATTCGTGCGGCTGAATACGTGCGAAAGATATGTCCGAGGAACGTATTCAGTGCCATTTATTATAAATACAATAACATAGTGATTAAAAATATTTTTTAATTAATTTACATTATTCAAAATCTGATTCATCCGAAGAAAAACTGGCAACATTCGTCGTCACTATTTTCTTTCTCTGTCATTTCAGCAATATCTTGTACTGTTAAAGGCGTTTGGTCGCCAATGAAACCTGTTGGTTTTAGATAATCATCAACAAACCAAAAGCAGATTTCAGGCTGTAGTTTAACACATTCAGGATCCGTTGCATGAAGCCACATAGAATTCACAAAAATTGTTCTTAAAGTTTTTTGTTTAAGTGATATCCAGCACGGTGGTATAGTATTTGAGTCAAAACTTTTATTTTTTTTTAAGAATTGTTCGTTGTCTTCTTTTGAAGAATAACTTTTCACAAAAATTCGATATCTCGCTTCATTCATCCTATTTCAGTTTTTTATACCATACATATTAGCTGTGAACTCTTGAACCATTTTTTCGTTGATAAAAACATCAGCTTCACCTGTCAATGATGAAAAAACTGCCCGATACTTTTCGTTTTTGGAAAATAATTGATATGGTTTCACTTTTCCTTTTTTGTAGAATGCAGCCGTATAATCACATCCTGTAAATGCATGGAAAGCTGGAATACTTAGGCATAACTTGTATCCCAACTTCAACGCTAATTCAGTGCAATTAATGCACTCCAAATGTTGATAATTTTTATTTTTTGTCGCTGAATTGGCTAGCCAATTTTCAGGATGCTGAATTTTGTGAATATTTCCCAGCAAAATAACCAGAACATCGGTATCAGTGGCATTAATTAAAATTTTCGACTCTGGTGGCGCTTTATATGCATGAAAAATCATCCTCGTATCCGCTTCTTCATGATGACACACATAATCAACTTCTTCACTTTTTTTATGGAATTTTGTTGGACTTCGTAAGAGAAACACTGGTGGTCAACAGTTAAAAAAATCTTTTTATTTCCGGTGATCGTTACCAAATTTTGGTTTTCCCAATACTCATCCAAAAAATGTACCAAGGCTGCACACAACTGCAATGCTGCGTTCTTTTCTTTCACATATCTTTCGCACGTATTCAGCCGCACGAATATTTCGTTTTTTAAAACTCGGCAACCGGGATTCAGCACCAATTTTTCGCAGGCAACCTTATATCATTATACTCGCAATAAAATTATCTTTATTTTGGTATAAGGTTTATCGCGTAAGTCGATAGGTGCAAATCACTATTTTTAAGTTACCTGTATGTTACCTGGCAACCCAATAATTGCACCGAGAAAAAGTAGGCAACCCAGTGTTTGCATATTCTACAAGCTATATACTTTCGATTAGTCTACTGCTTATTGCGAAAGAGAGTGGGTGTAATGTTAAAAAAAAATCTTTTTTTTTAATTATTAATTAATTACACTTAGCATCACAATTTCCAGGCAACCTCCTCGAAATTAATATTTTAATTTAACAGATTTTATATAAAAATTATTTTCATCCCGTAATACGATGGGTGATGGTCGTACTATGGTGGGATCTTAGACTAATAGGGATTTTGCTGCGGGACCTAACTGAAAAAAAAGTGATAGTAAAACCGTAAGACAAAACCCGTAAGAAAAAGACTGTAAGATCGCTAGTTATAGCCTACTTTTGGTTTTGCAAAATAATTAGGCATGAAAATCTGCACCATTATTGTGTATGCAAATTAGTTTTGGGTGAGAATTGTGCTTGCACTGAGTACGTTTATGGGGAGTTGAATTGTTGCATATTTTTTGGCGCAGGTTGGTTAATGCAGAGAACGTATATTTATAGAGAAGGTTCACCAGAGAACGTATATTTATAGAGAAGGTTCACGATGACGAAAATTTAGGGATATTTCAATTTTGGGATATTACCTGTTTTGGATGGGTGCATTTCACCACAGAAAATTATTAGCGCATTTCACCATTTAACATCAGGGGCACGACAATAACAGAACTGAGTAGTTATTAGAGCCAATGGGAAAAAATATGTTAATTTCAATGTTTAGAAATGTACGCTTGCAGATTCCCTTTTCTACTATGCGCAAACGATGCTGCATATAATTTATAGATCGGTATACATATGTAAATATATTTGTTATGAAAGCACATAAGTGTGTACATACATATGTATGTATGTATATATTTTAAGATTGAGCTATTTTATGATGAATTGCATAAAATCTTTGCCAACATATGTATATTTCAATAAGATTTGTATTACTGCCTACATATGCATTTTATATATGTTTGGTACGACATACATACATATGTATATTTATATACTTAAATAAATATTTGCTTTGGTCATTAAACTTTTCGATATCATGTTAAAAGACCAAGCGGTTGCACATTTGTCCATATATAATTATGTGTGCATGTAAACAAATATGACAAATCATACGCATAATGTTTGTAAATTTGTCTACATGCAACATATGTATGTAAATATGTACACTCAATGCTTCATGCGAAATCTACGTTGACGCGGACAACCAATGGCGAGGCTCATATTTTTTGCTTTCATGTCAAAGAATCAATGCTTCACAACATTGTGTTGTTGGTAGAAAATCCGAGCTGTGCCGAAAACACAAACGAACGATCGCTAATTGCCACTGCTTCCCTTGCCGCTGTACCAGCTTCGCGAACAAACCAACGTAGATATGTATGTTTGTGTGTGAGCTTGCATACATATCGACGCAGATTTTTGCAAGCCGCGTAACAATATTTTGTACATTCCTTGACAAATACAGTCAATCTCGGTTATGTGCCACAATTAAAGATATAGCTTTTTGTGGTTTGTTAAAAAAAATTTAATATGGCACATATGCGAGTGCGGATACTGAAGCGAGTAGTATTTAAAACAATAATTTCTATGTATTTCAAAAAACCAACCGTGAGATGCAGCAAGATATAGGCAGTTAAGAGGGATGATTTTCATATAAGCGGTGTACTACTTAACCGGGATCCACTGTACACATAAATCAGAGGAATATTGAATATTTTATATATTTGGCACATTTCTTGACTTGAAAATCGACAAATAAACTATGGTGTCAATTTTATTCTATACTTATATTTGCGGGGTTGTCTTTTTTCTTCTCATACAAATATCAGAAATTGTTCAGTTTATGATTTTTAGCTTTTGCCATCGTCGCGAAAAGACGCTTGACGGCAAAGCCATGATCGGGGAGATGTAATGGTATTTGTTTTTATGAATGAAGCAAGTTTGCCTGTTGAAAGTGCGCTTGCGTTCATGAATGAAAATATTGTTGTTGTGTATTTTTCTACAAATTTGGGCATCGACTTGGCTGCCATATTGACTTGTGACGCCGCTGATGCTATTTGAACCCATTGTTGTTTTTGTAGAACCATATTTTTAATTTTTGCGGGTGACATATCTACATATGAACGCCTATATGTACATACATAAGTATGTATGTTGTGTATGCATTATTTGTGTGGGAATGTCATACGTACATATTTACATGTGTACGTATATTTGTATTGATTTGTGTATACATTATTTGTTCGGCAATGTCGTGCACATATGCATATGCATGTATGTATGTACATATAGAGCAGTGCGCTCACACTTTTTACTGATAAATGATAACATCACGATTTGAATTTGAATTGTACTTACATACATAAGTATGTATGTAACTATGTGCTAATATGTAGATGCGTATGAAAATTTAAATGAAGAAATGTAATTTACAGACAATGTTCTTGTAATATATTAAGTTTTTTAGGATATTGTGATAGTATGTCATAAATATGTATGTATATACAAATAACATATCCACATACATACACATGTACACATTTGTGAATTTATAACATATTATCAAACATATGAAATATTTAAAAAGTATCTCATATTTGTACATACCTACAAATATTACTTTGAAAATATCATAATTTAATGGTAATGTTATCAATTTTGAACGAATTCAGAAAAATTCGCAAAATGATATTCATATCAATTAATATGATTGCATGTAAACGTATAAAAATATAAGCGAAAGGCCAACATATGTACGTCTGTAATAGCAATGTATATTTCTCAGCAAATTTTCATTGAATGCTCAGCTCTGTTCACGCGCCACTGTTATAATTTCTCCTTCTGATCTTGCTGTGGTGAAATGCACTCATCGCATTTTGTTAGCCAAAAATATTTTTTACGCTCTCCGCGCCGTGAACCTTCTCTATAAATATACGTTCTCTGGCTTGAGTTTTTGGAACAAAGTTCCTTACGGCAGGCAGAGAACGTATATTTATAGAGAAGGTCCAACAACGGACAAGCGTGTAAACTGTCAAAAGCTAACAAAATGCGATGAGCGTGTTTCACCACAGCTAGCTAAGAAGGAGAAATCTTAACAGTGGCGCGTGAACAGAGCTGAGTATTTAATGAAAATTATGCTCAGAAATAAACATTTCTTTTACAGACGCATGTTGGCCTTTTGGCGTATATTTTTATACGTTTACATGCTATCATATCAATTGATATGAATATAATTTTGCCAATTTTTGTGTATTCATGCAAAATTGATAGCATTATTATTAAACTATGCAATTCTCCAAGCAATATTTATAGTTAATGCGCAATTGAGCTACTTTTTAAATATTTCTTGTCTTTGATAATGTAATATAGTTTCATATGTATGCATATATGTACATACATATGTATATGATATATTATCATAATATCCTAAAAAACTTAATACATTACAACAATAATATATATAAATCACATCTTTTATCGTTTAAAACTTTCATACGCATCTATCCTGCAGATATGTATTTACATACATTCTTACGTACAAATCAATTTCAAATCAAGATATCATTTATCAGTAACATAATATGCGTACGCTGCTGTATATGTACATACATACATGCGTATGACATTCCCATACGAATAATGCATACACAACATATGTATGTACATACATACTTATATGCGTTCACATGTAGATAAGTCACCGCAAATCTTACAAATATTGTTCTACAAAAACAACAATGGTTTCAAATAGCGTCAGCAGCGTCACAAGTCAATATGGCAGCCAAATAGTCGATGCTCAAATTTGTAGAAAAACACCTAACAACAATATTTTCATTCATGAACGCAAGCGCACTTTCTACAGAAATGTGCAAATGTGCGACCGCTTGGTCTTTTAACATGATATCGAAAAGTTTAATGACCAAAGCAAATATTTATTTAAGTATATACATTAGGGTGATTAAAAAAAATTTTTTTTTTTTTTTTTTTCAATTGGTACTCGCAAAAATTGGTTCCTAGACACCTCTAAAAAAGCCTCTCCAAATATGAGTTTTTAATTGTAACGGGAAGGTCCTCCGCCTAACGGTTTTCTATTTTTTCTTATTATCAGATAGAAAAATTTATATCTCGCTTCCAACTACTTGAAAAAATATTTTGTTAATTAGGTTTTGTAGGAAATTGAATGCTCTAAAATATGGTCTCTTATGATTTTTTCGTAAACCCAACCGTTTAAAAGATATTAACGGTTGAAATTTGACTTTTTTTGGAAAAATTCTTTTTTTCTTATTAATTTTATAACTCAATGAAAAAAAATTATTATGAATGATGATACACATAGTTTTGTAGGAAATTTACTGCTCTATAAAAATGGTCTACTACGATATTTCGATTAAGTTAAGCGTTTACGAGATATTCATCGTCAAACATCAATGCATATTAGGGTGATTCAAAAAAAAATTTTTTTTTTTTCGTTTGGTACCCTGAAAAATGGGTTCCTAGACACCTCTCCTCAGCCTCCCAAAAAATCTATTCATAATAATTTTTTTTTCATTGAGTTATAAAATTAATAAGAAAAAAAGATTTTTTCCAAAAATAGTCAAATTTCAACCGTTAATATCTTTTAAACGGTTGGGTTTACGAAAAAATCATAAGAGACCATATTTTAGAGCATTCAATTTCCTACAAAACCTAATTAACAAAATATTTTCAAAAGTGTTGGAAGCGAGATATAAATTTTTCTATCTGATAATAAGAAAAAATAGAAAACCGTTAGGCAGGAAGACAGCTTCCTGTTACAATTAAAAACTCATATTTGGAGAGGCTTTCTTAGAGGTGTCTAGGAACCTATTTTTGCGAGTACCAATTGAAAAAAAAAAAATTTTTTTTTGAATCACCCTAATATACATACATATGCATGTAAATATATGTATGTCGTACCAAACCTATATCAAATGCATAATTAGGTAGTAATACAAATCTTATTGAATTATATATTTGCAAAGAATTTATGGAATTCATCATAAAATAGCTCAATTTTAAAATATTTATGTAAATATTTATGAGCTTTCATAACAAATATACATACATACATATGTATATACATATGTACATATGTATGTATACCGATCTAAAAATTATATGCAGCATCGTTTGCGCATAGTAAATATGCGAATCTGTAAGCGTACATTCCTTAACATTGGAATTATTATTTTTCTCATTTAACACTGAAAATGGTCAATTCTGCTATTTTCGTGTCCCCTGATGTTAAGTGGTGAAACACGCTCATCCAAAACAGTAAATATCCCAAAATTGAATATTTTTGGGTTATTTACTGTTTTGGATGAGTGCATTTCACCACAGAAAATTATTAGCGCATTTCACCATTTAACATCAGGGGCACGACAATAACAGAACTGAGTAGTTGTTAGAGCCGATGGGAAAAAATGTGTTAATTTGTACGCTTACAGATTCCCTTTTTTACTATGAGCAAACGATGCTGCATATAATTTATAGATCGGTATACATATGTACATACATATATTTGTTATGAAAGCACATAAGTGTGTACATACATATGTATATATTTTAAGATTGAGCTATTTTATGATGAATTCCATAAAATCTTTACAAATGTAATATTCAATAAGATTTGTATTACTACCTAAATATGCATTTTAGATACATATGTAGGTTTGGTACGCCATACATACATATGTACATATATGTATTTATATACTTAAATAAATATTTGCTTTGGTCATTAAACTTTTCGATATCATGTTAAAAGACCATGCGGTCGCACATTTGCCCATATATAATTATGTGTGTAAGTAAACAAATATAAGAACCATACGCATAATGTTTGTAAATTTGTCTATATGCAACAAATGTATGTAAATATGTACATTCAATGCTTCATGCGAAATTTCCGTTGACGCGAACAACCAATAGCGAAGCTCATATTTTTTGCTTTCATGTGAAAGAGTCAAGTGCTGAACACAATGAGCGCGACAAACTGCAAACGACATCTGTCAAATATTAGAATACACATGTTCTTATGGACTCAGTTATGTAGTTCTGCAGCTGCCTCAATAACTGTGTCCCTAAGAACGTGTGTATTCTAATATTTGGCAGATGTCGTTTGCAGTCTGTCGCGCTCATTGTGTTCAGCACTTCAATGTGTCGAAAGAATGACGCGTCACAACATTGTGTTGTTGGTAGAAAATCCGAGCTGTGCCGAAAACACAAACGAACGATCGCCAATTGCCACTGCTTCCCTTGCCGATGTACCAGCTTCGCTTACAAACCAACGTAGATATGTATGTTTGTGTGTGAGCTTGCATACATGTCGACTCAAATTTTTGCAAGCCGCGTAACAATATTTTGTACATTCCTTGACAAATACAGTCAATCCCGGTTATGTGCCACAATCAAATATACAGATTTTTGTGGTTTGTTAAAAAAAAATTAATATGGCATATAAGCGAGTGCGGATACTTAATCGAGTGGTACTTAAAACAATAATTTCCATGTATATCAAAAAACAACCGTGAGATGCAGCAAGATCTGGGCAGTTAAGAGGGCTGATTTTCATTTAAGCGGAATACTACTTAACCGGGATTCACCGTACACATACATAAATCAGAGGAATATTGAATATTTTCTTTGGCACGTTTCTTGACTTGAAAATCGACAAATAAACTATGTTGTCAATTTTATTCTATACTTATATTTGCGGGGTTGTCGCTTTTTCCTTCTCATACAAATATCAGAAATTGTTCAATTTATGATTTTTAGCTTTTGCCATCGTCGCGAAAAGACGCTTGTTGGCAAAGGCATGCTCGGGGAGATGTAATGGTATTTGCTTTTATGAATGAAGCAAGTTTGCCTGTTGAAAGTGCGCTTGCGTTCATGAATGAAAATATTGTTGTTGTGTGTTTTTCTACAAATTTGGGCATCGACTTGGCTGCCATATTGACTTGTGACGCTGCTGATGCTACTTGAAACCATTGTTGTTTTTGTAGAACAATATTCGTAGTTTTTGCGGGTGACATATCTACATGTGAACGTATGTATAAGTATGTATGTGGTGTATGCATTATTTGTGTGGGAATGTCATGCGCGCATATTTACATGTGTATTCATATTTGTATGTTGGTCGTACACATATGCATTTACATACATACATATAGAGCAGTGCGCGCACACTTTTTACTGATAAATGATATTACGATTTGACTTTGAATTGTACTTACATACATATGTGCATATGTAATTACGCGCTGATATGTAGATGCTTATGAAAATTAAATGACATATTATTGTAATATGTATATTAAGTTTTTATGATATTATGATAGTATCTCATATACATATACATACATATGTATATTATATTTACAAACATATTCATATACATATGTACATAGGAAATTATAATACATATGTACATATATTCTCAAACATAAGAAATATTTTAATAAATAAATAACTCTTAATTGCACATTAACTACAAATATTGTTTTGAAAATAGCATAATTTAGTTAGAATGATATAAATTATGGATATATTCATAGAAATACGCAAAATGATAGTCACATCAATTAACATGATGCCATGTGAGCATATAAAAATATAAGCAAAAGGCCAACATACGTCTGTAATAGCAATGCATGTTTCTGAGCATAATTTTCATTAAATGCTCAGCTCTGTTCACGCGCCACTGTTAAGATTTCTCCTTCTTAGCTAGCTGTGGTGAAATGCACTCATCGCATTTTGTTAGCTTTTGACAGTTCACACGCTTGTCCGTTGTTGGACCTTCTCTGTAAATATACGTTCTCTGATAACACCTTTCTCTTTCTCCCTCTTTCCTTCGTTCTTTCATTCCTTCTCTCTCTATTTCTATGTAATTTTATAGTGTCAAACAAAAATAAGGAAAATATATTTTGTTATTTTAGTTATAATTTGAATTATTTTTTATTTTACGTAATTCATTATTGCTTAAAATCCTAAATTTTCTTAAAACTTATCTGTACTTAAATAAAAACTAATCAGAAAAATTTGAGAGAAATATCAAGACAACCGACAAAAAATTAATTTTGGAACGAAGTTCCTTATGGCAGGCTTGGAGAAGATAGGGATTTTGCTGCGGGACCTAACGGAAAAAAAGTGATAGTAAAACCAGAGAACGCATATTTATAGAGAAGGTCCAACAACGGACAAGCGTCAAAAGCTAACAAAATGCGATAAGCGTGTTTCACCACAGCTAGCTTAGAAGGAGAAATGTTAACAGTGGCGCGTGAACAGAGCTGAGCATTCAATGAAAATTATGCTCAGAAATATACATTGCTATTACCGACGTATGTTGGCCTTTTGCACATGTAAAACTGATAAGATTTTAATTAAATTATGCTATTTCCAAAACAATAATTGTAGTTATGTATGTACGAAAAATAGCTATTTTTTTAAATATTTCTTTTGGTTGATACTATTATATAATTTCATATGTGAATATGTTTGTATATATGCTATATATGTATATAGATGACATACTATCATAATATCCTAAAAAACTTAATATACTACAATAATATTGAATGTAAATTACATTTCGTCATTTAAATTTTCATATGCATCTAGATATTAGCACATAACTAGTTACATATATATCTAGCTCTATATGTATAGTACATACATATGTATGCATATGTGTACGACATTGCCGAACAATTAATGTATACCAACCAACATACAAATATGAGTACACATGTAAATATGTCACCCGCAAAAACTACGAATATTGTTCTACAAAAACAACAATGGCGGCAGCAGCGTCACAAATCAATATGGCAGCCAAATAGTCGATGCTCAAATTTGTAGGAAAACACCTAACAACAATATTTTCATTCATGAACGCAAGCGCACTTTCAACAGACACACTTGCTTCATTCATAAAAAGAAACACCATTACATCTCCCCGAGCATGCCTTTGCCCACAAGCGTCTTTTCGCGACGATGGCAAAAGCTAATAATCATAAATTTACCATTTTCCGATATTTGTATGAGAAGGAAAAAGTGACAACCCCGCCAATATAAGTATTAAAATATATTAGAATAAAATTGACAACATAGTTTATTTGTCGATTCTCAAGTCAAGAAATGTGTAAAAGAAAATATTCAATATTCCTCTGATTTGTGTGTACAGTGGATCCCGGTTAAGTAGTACTGCGCTTAAATGAAAAGCATCCCTCTTAAGTGCCTATATCTTGCTGCATCTCACGGTTTGTTTTTTAAAATACATAGAAATTAGTGTTTTAAATACCACTCCATTAAGTATCCGCCCTCGCTTATGTGCCATATGAAATTTTTTTTTTAACAAACTCACAAAAATCTGTATCTTTGATTGTGGCACATAATCGGGATTGACTGTATTTGTTAAGGAATGTACAAAATATTGTTACGCGGCTTGCAAAAATCTGCGTCGAAATGTATGCAAGCTCACACACAAACATACATATCTACGCTGGTTTGTAGACGAAGCTGGTACAGCGGCAAGGGAAGCAGTGGCAATTGGCGATCGTTCGTTTGTGTTTTCGTCACAGCTCGGATTTTTTACCAACAACGCAATGTTGTCGTCGCGTCATTCTTTCGACACATTGAAGTGGTGAACACAATGAGCGCGACAGTCTGCAAACGACATCTGTCAAATATTAGAATACACACGTTCTTAGGGACACAGTTATTGAGGCAGCTGTAGAACTACATAACTGTGTCCATAAGAACAGCACTTGACTCTTTGACATGAAAGCAAAAAATATGAGCTTCGCTATTGGTTGTTCGCGTCAACGGAAGTTTCGCATAAAGCATTGAATGTACATATTTACATACATTTGTTGCATGTAGACAAATTTACAAACACATAAACAATATATAAACAATATATATGTTTACATACACACATAATTATATATGGGCAAATGTGCGACCGCTTGGTCTTTTAACATGATATCGAAAAGTTTAATGACCAAAGCAAATATTTGTTTAAGTATATAAATACATACATATATGTATGTATGTATGTCGTACAAAACCTATATGAAATGCATATTTAGGTAGTAATACAAATCTTATTGAATTATATGGCACAATTCCGATTTCTTTGGCGCCGCGATTTGAAGGTACCGTTGGAAAGAGGAAGTCCTCCTGATTAAAAAATATGCAGGGTTATAGGTACCGCAAACGCTTAGTTTACGAGATATTCGACCTTAAAGTTCAAAAATTCGCAAAATTCGAACATTTCAAGAAGCTATTTCACCACGTTAAACCCACTTTATTCACATTTTTCTCTTCAAATTAATTAAATTACACCATAATCTTTTAAATAAATCCATATTTTACACTTTTTGCAGGTTTTTTATTTAAAAAATCTTTATTTTAAAAATTATATTTTACCCTCGTTTGAACCTCATTTGTTTACCAAAAATTACGAAGAAATGGAGCGCTGCCATGTGATGACAAGGCAATTCGCTGAAATTCCTCTATTCATTCATATGGATATTTTCTTTTTTAAATTTATTAAGCAAATAAGTAATATTATACACATGTATTAGTATAATTATATAACAATATTATATATACATACTTATGTATAAGTAATATTATATAATAATGTTACGTAATAAAGTGTAAGGTTACAGTACAGTACGAAAACTCAAATTTTGCTTCAATATGTATGAGTGCATGATAACCTCTATATCCAAAACTCATATTTTAAATATAATAAAAACCAATGTATCATAAAAAAAAAATTGAAATCGCTGACAGGTATAATAACCAAAATGTATAAATTTTATAACGAAAACTTAAATTTTGTTTGAATATTGGATATAAAGTGGTTCTATTTTTTTGGTTATCATGTACTCATATTGAAACAAAATTTGAGTTTTGGATATAAAGTAGTTATATTTTTTGGTAATTATATCTGTCAGCAATTTCAATTTATTTTTTATGATACAATGGTTCGTATTTTAGGGGACGATATACATATATATTATTTTATTTAAAATATGAGTTTTGGAAATAAAGTGGTTATATTTTACGGATCATGCACTCATATTGAAACAAAATTTGAGTTTTGGATATAAAGTAGTTATATTTTTTGGTTATTATGCACTCAAACTCATATTTTAAATATAATAGATATGTATATGTATATACATATATCGCCACCTAATATACAAACCAATGTATCATAAAATATAAATGGAAATCGCTGACAGAAATAATAATCAAAATTTATCAATTTTATAACGAAAACTTAAATTTTGTTTGAATATGAGTGCATAATAACCAAAGAATATAACCACTTTCACCACTTTATAACAAAAAGTCAATATATTTTTTTATTTTTAACGCAGAAAGGAGTACTACGCGAAAGTACTTCAGTCACCCCGGGTATTCGCTCGACCAGGGTTATTTTTTTAAAGCGCGGCAGAAAGGAGTACTTCGCGAAAGTACTTCGGTCACATAAATTACGTATTACATATATACATATGTATGTAGAACGTATTTTTTTTTAGTTAATATAGAAAAAAGAATCACGCGATAAAACAAACAAAGAAAAATTGTTAAAAAACCTTCATGTTTACTGTTTAAGATGTGGCAAGGCTCGTTTTCCTCATAATTGTAAACAATCAAACCTTTTCAACGATGAGTGTGCTAAGTGATTTTTAAATTAATAAATTTAGGTAAAATATAGCAAAAGAAAAGTGAAATGTAAGCTTATTTCAAAGCTTAAAGTGTGTATTTAAATATACAAAGTAAAAAGTGTGAAAAAATTTTGTGAAACATAGAGAAATAACATGTTTTCTTAGTGCAAATTTTTGAACTTTTAATCGTGAATATTTTAAAAAATATTAGTAATTTTTACATTATTTTTGGATATTCCTCCTCTGGAGAACCTCCCCTATCCGTACATACCCCATTTATACGGAAATTCGGTTTTTTTACCCCTCCGCCAAGGGAATCGGAATCGTGCCAATTATTTAAGTATTTGCAAAGATTTTATGGAATTCATCATAAAATCAATCAATCAAAGCTCAATTTTAAAAAATATACATATGTACATATATACATACTTATGTGCTTTCATAACAAATACATACATACATACATACATATATGTATACCGATCTATAAATTATATGCAGCATCGTTTGCGCATAGTAAATAAGCGAATCTGTAAGCGAACATTCCTTAACATCGGAAATAGCATAATTTTTCTCATAACACTGAAAATGCTCAACTCTACTATTTTCGTGTCCCCTGATGTTAAGTGGTGAAACACGCTAATAATTTTCTGTGGTGAAACACGCTCATCCAAAACAGTAAATATCCAAAAATTGAAATATCCCTAAATTTTTGACATCGTGAACCTTCTCTATAAATATACGTTCTCTGCGATAACCACCTTATCGTGAACAGCCTAAGTATTAATTGCATAATTTTAGGCGGGCTCTAACTAAGTGTTCGCTCCCCTGCACATTTCTTCACCATTAACCCTGCATTACTAACCTCAAATCATGTCGCATGGTTACTAACCATGGGTCTTATCGACTCTCATTTGTATTATCTATTAAAAACGTTTAAACTTATAAATTGCTAAAACGTATACGTCTTTTAGTATATTGTAGTATTTTATTGTTATATTTATAAAATGATGTGATTAATTTATATACTTAAATTGAAATTAAGTTTGTATTCATTACAACATAGCTAAAAAAGTGAAAAAAAAGTTATCCAGCCAGATTCCGCATAAAATGATAACTTTTAAAGATATTGACTTGAAATAAAGTGCATTTGAAACCTGAAATATAAAAGTAAAATGTTAAAAAGAAAAATTGGAATGACTAATGCAAAAATTTTTCAATTATGTACTGTAAATGTTACCTTTTATTCGGAATTTGTATCGAACATATCGTCATAAACGTCTTTCTCTTGGGGGGAAGCAATGCAATTTGAGCACAGTATACAACAGTGCTTCTGGCAAATATATTTTCCACATTTTGAGCACGTGGTTTTGGTTATGCGATCTTGTTTGTAATCACAAATCTGGCAGCGGCCTCTTTTCAATTGTTTCGTAGGTGGCTCTTGTTCCTCCACCTCCTTCAATGGCTTTGCAAATTTTGAGCAGCTTGCTTTCAGATTTTTTGGCAAAGTTAATATTTTATAGCGTTTTTGAATATTTGCCTGTACAAGATCCATTGCCAAATCCTTTATAAAAACAGATCTTTTTTTGTACTCTGCTGCTGAGTAAAATAACTCTAGCATTTATAGCAGCCATATTCATAAGTGAATAAAATATTACTAAAGGCCAACGCCGACAGTTTATGGCTACGCTATATCCAGCACCCAACTGATCAGTTACATCCACTCCTCCTTTCGTATGATTGTAGAAATCTATAATTTCTGTCAAGCACTTAGGGCCATCTAATACCTTACCGGTCTTGTGAAACGTTGAGAGGGTCCTTCTCCTATATTTTTTTTTTGGTATGTAAGAGAGAATTGTAAATTTTTTTGTATAGCCAAAGATTGTTGAATACACTTCGCGATTTTTAGCGTTTGAAAATATGGGTGGCAAGAATCTTTTGTTTTTTCGGATAGTTCCAACTAACGTGGTATTCTTTGATAGCAAAAACTCTGCCAATGAATAGGTTGTGAACCAGTTATCTATTGTTATATTGCACCCAGCGTCTTAACCACCTCTTCGGGCTTATTCGAAATATTAAGTGGACCAAGTGGTTACTGTCCGCAATAGACTACTAACTTAGATGTGTAGTAAGTTTCCGAATCAACTGCTGCAAAAATTTGTATACCATATTTTGCTGGCTTACTTGGTATGTATTGCCTAAAACTGCATCTTCCGCGGAAGCTTTCCAATTTCTCATCCACTGTTATAAAACTTATTGAAAATTTCGAAGATTTCGCGAATTGGTGCCAATTTGTCGATGTTGCGTCTCTCCTCACGATTTTCAATATTATCGAACCGAATGCATCGTAATATGAACTGGAAACGATTGTAACTCATTGTGGGTGGGAATATTTCAAGACCTGTCCCATCCATGGACCATATATCTCGGACATTAACGTGAGAAGATTTGTGTAGTCCAGCTAAATACAATAATCCGAAAAGTGCGTTCAATTCATCGACATCAGTTAAACGAGCATGTTTTAAATCTTTGTACTTCTGTTGAATTTTTGGTATATAGATGTTTGTGTATTCTACAATACTGTTCACAAATCAAAAAAATAAGTCCTCTAACTAACTAGTAACTCTCACGTGGTGTTTTAACATGTCTCGAAAATTCCGTTAATTACTAGTTACAGTAAAAATATTTTCTCTTGGCGTTCGAGTTGCTTTATAGGCTCTTGCATTCCAGATTGTTCCATCTTTTCCAATATATTTGTCTGTTGTGCTTTAAACAGAATTACTATTGTTTCATCTAATTCTTGCTCTGTTTCCGACTCATGATTACTAAAAAGTTCATCATCACTATCAGTATTACTGAAACAATCATCTATTATATCTTCATCATTTGATACATCAGCTAAAAAGGCAATCAATCGCTCTTGTTCTCTTTCATAAGAATTCATTTTAAAATTTTGCACAAGCACAAATAATAGTCTTTTATTTTCGACAAATAACCGCGAACTGATAACATGTACAACGCTCAACTACTTCAATGAAACTCCGTAACACAATTGAAAATAACCACACCTGATAACTATCGTTGTAATATTTATACATATGTATGTATTTTGTGCTCATTATAGATACACATTGCGACGAAGAATTACGTCTTAATTTCAATAATCGCAAAAACAAGCAAAGTGTAGCAATCGGGAATGTGCTGCAAATCGTTTTCGCATGAATGTGACACACAAACACGTATTGTTTTATTCATATACCGTTAGCCACAAGATATCTCACTTGCATTTGTTTAACGAAATATGTCGAAATATAATAAAAAGTACCAACAACAACCTAACAGTAGTGTGCATGTATAATTGCAAATTGAATAATAAGTGTTGACGAACACCTAACGGAATCTACAGACTTAAAGAATTCTGACGCCTTGCTATGTAATTAATTTATTGTATATGATGTGTATTATTTATTTCGTATTTTTTTTGAAACGTTATAACTAACCTGGGTCTAAAAGACCCATAATATTTATTACACTATTGCTAACTATGGGTCTAATCGACCCAGGCTATTTTTTAAAACAATTTTTTATGCATAATATTTTACATGTTTCTTATTCTTATTGTTTATAAACGTTTAAATATGTACAAATTTAGATTACACATATATCTTGCGTAAAAAAATATCCTTTATTTTTTGTTAATTTAAAAAGTTTGCGTGTCTGGGTCGATTCGACCGTAAGGTTACAAATGGAGGGTTAAAAAGTTTACGTTGCGCTTTTGTGAATAAGCTTTAGAGCTTTGAATGTGTCATTGTGTTGCCATATTCTTTCAATTCGTTTTCCTTAAAAAATCAGGTGCGACAGTCGTATACACCAGCGAGTAGTGCATAATACCTTTCTCTTTCTCCCTCTTTCTTTTGTTCTTTCATTCCTTCTCTCTCTATTTCTATGTAATTTAAAGGTGTCAAACAAAAATAAGGAGACATATTTTTTGTTATTTTAGTTATAATTTGAATTATTTTTTATTTTACGTAATTCATTATTTTTTAAAATCCTAAATTTTCTTAAAACTTGTCTGTACTTAAATAAAACTAATCAGCAAAATTTGAAAGAAATATCAAGACAACCTACATAAAATTATTTTTTTTTTGCAAATTGTATCGATTCTACATTAGCCGAAGCAACTTCGTTCCTACCTGGTGTCCCACGACACCACATTTATTTTTTTTATACAACAACCAAAATTCATTGATCACTCACAACTATATAAATAAAAGTAATTTTTAAAGAAAGTTGGTTAGTTCTTAAGCAGCAACCGAACAGTAAGTTACACAATAAATAAAAATTTTAAAATTTAATCTTTCGTTCGGCTTTAATTACGAAAGACGCAGCAGTAAGGACAAACCGCGAAAAGAAAATTAGCCGAATAATTTCCGTAACTTTAATTGTTTGTGGATATGTATGAATGTATATATGCGAATATACTAGGTATTATTCGTATAAATTATATGTTATATATAAAAAAGCAAATTATACTCTTTGTACGTTATATATACATATGTAAATATATGTGGGAGATATGCCAAATATATATGTGGGAACAAGTGAAGAAGATGTGTTATGCTTGACGTCCAATCGCAGAAGAGATTTATTTCTTATTCGTTATAACTTAAGAGCTAGTAAGAATGTAATAATAAAAGGAATGAAAGATTACAAACATATGATAGTGCTGCCTTAAGGAGTTAGGTAGAGTTGTATTTTAAGAGTGCTGCGCCGAAGATTAAATTAACGCCGTAATGATCCTTCGAGGTTGCCACAATACTCCCCTCCTAGACACTCTGTGGAGTGGCGATGAAAGCAGGTTTCAAACGATCTATTGAAACTTTAATAACGCTGTTGTTTACTTCCACTAAAAAGTATTTGGGAAATCGTTGAATAATTTTGTATGGTCCTTTGTATGGAGGCGATAGCGATGGTCGCACCAGATCGTCTCGAATAAAGACTTGTTGGCAGGTTTTTAACCCGGAGTGAACGAATACTTTTTGTTTCGCGTGCCAAGTGGTGTCGACTGGTCGCAGATCTCGCATACATGAACGTAGTTGCTTGACCATATCAGCAGCTTCGCTGTATGTTGGTTTTGCTATCGATGAAAAATTCTGAAGGTAGTCGCAGGTTCTCGCCATAAACTAGATCGGCTGGTGCTGCATCAAGTCGTTTTTGTATGTGGATCGTAAGCCCAGTAAAATAAGTGGTAAATATGAAGTCCACTTGACTAGTGTTATGGCATAGAAGCGCTGCTTTTAACGTACGATGCCATCTTTCGACAAGACCATTTGCTTGGGGGTGGTAAGGCGTGGTTCGAAAATGTCGTGTACCCAATAGCTGTAGTAATTGTTGAAACAGGGCACTCTCGAACTGACGTCCTAAGTCTGATGTGATGGTTACAGGTACACCAAACCGTGAAATCCAGCCGTTTAGTAGTGCTTTGGCAACAGTAGGAGCTGTTATATCTGGTATAGGTAACGCTTCTGGCCAGCGTGTGAATCTATCCAGAATAGTAAGACAATAGCGGTTCCCTTCGGATGGTGGAAATGGTCCGACTAAGTCGATATGGATGTGCGCGAAACGAAATGTTGGACATTTTTGACGCTGTAACAAACTTCGGTTGTGTCGTATAGTTTTATTCCGCTGACACTGCAAACAGCAGCGAGCAAAATTTCTACTGTCTCGCTGGACACCAGGCCAAACAAATCGCTCTGTTACTAATCGTGTAGTCCCCCTTATGCCTGGGTGTGAAAGATTGTGAGTTGACCGTAAAAACGTTTCTCTAAAGTTTTTGGTTATGAACGGTCGAACACGGCCAGTTGAGGTGTCGCAGCATAAGCTTATGGAACTAAAAGGAAGAGCGAAATTTTGTAGGTTAAGAAGAGTGTTTTATTTTACCATTTAAAAAAGATTTCGAAGCTCCTCGTCCTTTGTGGACTGGTCCTCAGCCAAGTTATCATAGTTTAAAGTTTCTGCGGAAGTGAGTTTATTCGTGACAGCAGGTCTGCTGTTACATTATCTTCTTGCCGCTTACATCGAATGTCGGTGGTGATCTGAGCTGCTGAAGTCGAGTTGACGTATTTGTCGATTAAGGAAGCTCGATCTAGCTTTTGTTGAAATGCATATATCAGCGGCTTATGGTCTGCAATGTAAATATGGCAACGGCGACCATTCGACCATGTATTGAAAATGTCGTAATGCTAGGTATGCAGCATTCAGCTCCCTGTCGCAAGTACTGTATCTTTTCTCAAGCACTAGTGAATCTGCGAGAGAAAAATCCCTAATGGTTGTAGACTACCATCCACGAATTGATTTAATACTGCGCCAGCAGCGAAATCTGATGCATCCACCCATAAAGAAAGATCCGCGTTGTGCGAAGGATGAGCGAGTAATGCACAATTGACTAGTTGTTCCCTACATGCAGCAAAATTGTCTGCTGCTTCCACGGACCAAGAAAGTGGTGTAGTATCGTTTCGTCTATTACCACGAACCATATCGAAAAGGCAAGCTTGTGTCTTCTTCTGAAACGGATGCAATACATACATCATCAAGATAAACAAATACGAAGTTTAAACCACGAAAGACTTCGTTAATAAGTCTTTGGAATGTCTGTGCTGCATTCCTCAAACCAAACGTCATATGCGTAAATTCGTAGAGTCCGAAGGGAGTCGTTATCGCCGTTTTACAAATGTCTTTTTTGTTTATTGGCACTTGATGAAAGGCCTTTTTTAAATCGATTTTAGAAAACACGCGTTTTCCGGCCAAGATATTGGAGAAATCGTGCAAAAATGGCAACGGATATCGATCAGGAACAGTTACTGCATTTAGTCCACGATAATCCCCGCATGGTCTCCACGTTCCATCGGGCTTACGAACCATATGTAATGGGCTTGCCCAGTTACTACTGGATGGGCGACAAATGCCCAGTTTCATCAGCGAATCAAATTCAGCTTTTGCGGCGGTTAGCTTCTCGGGTGAAAGACGTCGAGGTCGTGCGAAGACGGGTTGACCGGTGGTAATAATTCGATGTTCTACCGACGATTTTGTTGGTGAATTTAGCGGATGAGAGCGGGTGATATCACTATAATCTGCGAGAATATTCGAATAATTAGATTTCACGTTAAAAGATTTTATGCTGAATATACACTTTTTTCAATTTCGCAAACCGTTCTTAATTCGGTTTTGCGATCAAGTAGACATCTGTTTTTGAGATCGACCAAAAGCTCGAAATGAGACAGAAAGTCAGCGCCAATAATTGCTTGAGAAACATCAGCAATAATGAAATTCCACAAAAATTCGCGTCGTAAATTTAGATTAAGTTTCAGAATCGCCTCACCGAATACAGAAATCGGCGATCCATTTGCGGCAAACAATTTCATACCGTTAGGAGAAGCTCGAGCTGTGTTGTTGCATTTTGGTATAACGGAAACGTCCGCACCGGTATCTATTAAAAAATTTAATTTTGCTGACGTATCGTATATGCGTAAACGGTATGTCTTGAAGGTTTTAGACTGTTTGCCCAACTCTAAAACCGTAGCAGCCGAGCGACCCTATAAAGGTTTCTTCAACAAAACATAATTGCACGGCTCTCGGCATTTAGTTGCTTTCGTACCGTATTTACTATGGTACCAGCAAATCGGTTTATCCGATTTACCTAAAGACGCTTGAGGTCCACGTGACTTAGATCGAGACCGCGAACGAAAATTTGATCCTTTGTTATTGAAAAGCTTATGCACTTGCCTAGTCAATTCCGCTATTTCGAGTTTCAAGCTCGAAACTTCATTAAGTGCCAGACCCTCTTGCGCGTGGTTGGGTCGCATCCCAATAGTTTCGATGATGGAATCCGCTATCTTTAGTTTTTCCACGGTAGCGACGTTTGTAGAAATAATCGCTGCTTGTACATACGGAGGAAGTCTGCTTACCCATAAATCGTGTAAAATGCTGTCATTCAGAGTCGTCCCGGCTGCGCGTTTCATGTCGTTAAATAACTCACTGGGGCGTCCGGTCGCCTAGAGCCATATCTTTAAGAACACGTTGCAGCCGCCGCTGTTGGCTGTCCGAAAAATGCTCAATGATCTTGTCCTGAATATGTATTTGTATTTAAAATTTGTCGGTGCAGCGTCTATGATGCAGCGGAGCTCTATCAACTTGTTAGGCGGTACACATGCAAGAACGATGTCGAATTTCCTATTATCGTTGGAAATTGAAGAAGCGCTAAACCAAAGTCCAGAGAATAAAAATAAGCTTCGATGTTGTCTTCGGTCATTGTTGGTAGTGGTAGACGTGGAGTTGAATTTGGTAAATCCCCAATATTGACGTCGGAGTACCGGTTGCCAGAAACCACATGGCTATCGTTTAGCGCCATTGCTATAAAATTAATATATTCAATTTACCTACGGGGTCACCAGATGTGGGAACAAGTGAAGAAGATGTGTTATGCTTGACGTCCAATCGCAGAAGAGATTTATTTCTTATTCGTTATAACTTAAGAGCTAGTAAGAATGTAATAATAAAAGGAATGAAAGATTACAAACATATGATAGTGCTGCCTTTAGGAGTTAGGTAGAGTTGTATTTTAAGAGTGCTGCGCCGAAGATTAAATTAACGCCGTAATGATCCTTCGAGGTTGCCACATATGGTATGTATGTGGGATATATGCAAGTTAACAGCAGCAGCCACACAGAGATCTAATGATAAATATAAACAAATTGTATCTTCTTACAGTATTACTGCTTGATCAGCAGAATACTTTAATTAATAAGAAATCAATACATCACTTGTTTTGATAAGCATGCATAATTCAATATTCCATTATTTATTATATTTATTTGTTTTGATAATGGGAATTATTGGAAATCTAATGCTCCGGCATTTCACCACTTAATGTAATGCCAAAGCATCTTTAGTAATAAGCATAGAATTATAAGAATATAAATATAAGTGCTTTTTCTAATAAAGGGCAGTGTATAAACGGCAGGCGTATTGATAGATCATCTTGATGATCCAAGCGCACCATATATTATCGCACTGAAACCAACACTTGTGTTTTTATTTCTACCGCGCGTAGCGGAACGGAATACATATTTTTTAATACTTCCCACGCAAGGGAAGTTAATTGGCGCCCAACGTTAAGGGCGCGTGTTCGTAACAGTCACAAAACACTGCAACAGCAAATATAAAGTGATTTCCAAGTTTGAATTGAAATAAAAAAAACTGAAAGTGAACATTTATGAACATTTGTGAAAATTTCAAAGAAATAAAAGAAAGTGTGTGGATCCATAAGATATCCACATAAAAAACGCTGAAAGCCCATCATAAAAACAAAATAATCCAAAAATTTCTGTAAATCAGAAATTTCGCCAAAAACATCTTATTTCATCTAAGCCTCACACACGGCCGCCAACATCGACCATCGCACAACCAACCGCCAAAATTCTACTCAAAAAGCAACAGCAGCAGCACAGGCAACAATAGCCGCAACAGCAGCAACAGCAACGGTAACAACAGCAGCAATAGCAGCAATAACATAAAATTAGTTGTAAGTACGACCTATATTTATTAATTAAATGAGAAATAAACCCAATTATATAGTTATATAATAGCCCTATATACTTTACCTATTCTTATTCTAATCGTACTCTTGATTCTAACGTAGTCTTACTCTTATATTTAATTACCTATGCTTGCTCTTATTTAAACTACTCCCACTCACACTTTACATACTTTCTTCCACTCTACACTCACACGTTCGCCCCCACACTAAACATACATACAACATATTCCCGAACATACATTATTACCTCTACTCTCTCCTACACTCATTAATATTAGGTACTTTAAAATAGTTAAGCTTTTAGCTAATAAGAATTTTTGTAAAGAGTTAGTTGAATAAAGACACTTGAAAGGAGTAAAAGTTCAACATCGTTTCTGGCGCAGTCAATTGCGAACCTCACCCGCACTGCAAATTTAAAATGAAAAGTTTTGGAAAAAAACTTAAAATAAAAAGTTTTGAAAAAAAACTTAAAATAAAAAGTTTTGGAAAAAAATTTAAAATAAAAAGTTAATTACATAAAGACATAACGTTCGAAAAGAACACGTGTTTTAAAATCAAATTTATTGTGTTTAACGTGACTCGAAAAAAGGAAAGCTGAAGAACATATTTTCGGAAAGAAAATTTAAGAAAAATAAATTACTTTTAAAAAAATAAAAAGTAATGAAAACGACAAAATGTTTCCATAAGAACTTTTGTTATATTGAAATCCAAAAGAAACTAAAAAAATATATTTTTCGATATTATTGTAAGAAAAGAAAAAAAACTGTAATCAAGAAGCCGTTTCAAAAAACAGTAAATAATCCGTTTTAGAGAGAAATCATTCTACGAGTATTTGAATAATTTCTGGCACTCAAAGAGAGCTTACATCAGAACAAAAAAAAAAAACAAACAGTAACCAAATCAAAATTAACCAATAAAACAAAACGAATGAAAAGCAGGAACAACAAGAGAGGTATTGAAGCTATTACACGACAACGAAGGCAGTAAGAAAAAAGGAAACTGCAAAAACAAATCAGAGCAGTACAACGCTTGCATGGAGATGTATAGTTAGAGCACAAGAGAACAGCACATTTTTTTTTCCTCTCGTCAAGAACTCAAGGTCACCTTCATCAACGCTGTAGCAAATCTTGGAAAGAAAAGCAATTGGAAGTCAAAAGAAAGTTGGTCACACTTATGTGCATACATATAGGTGCATATGGATACGTATGTATATAATTGCATTAAGAGCAATACAAACACACCTTTGTGTACATACCCGTTAAAGCTCGTAGTTTTAAAAAAGTAAAATTTATCCATTTATTTGGCATTTTATTTAATTTAGTTTAGCAAATATGGATAGTTTAAACATTAACGTAAAATTTAAGCTCATTTCCACCAACATAAATAGCATTCCTAAATATGACGGAAAAAGAGATGCACTATTAAATTTTGTACAGCGTATAGATTACATGTGTCCAATGTTAAGACAGTTTTACTGATGAAGAATATAAAATTCTGTTACTTGGCCAGATTAAAGATAAAATTATTGGAAGTGCTAGAAGATCCATTTTAATTAATGGAAATCCACTTTCATGGCCAGAAATAAGAAAAGTCCTTATAGATAATCATGGCGAAAAGAATTCAGTTGATGAACTCATTGACAAAATTAGAATTTGTAGATGCACTTCTACAATTGAAACTTTTTATAATTCCCTAAATACTTTATTATGTCGGTTAAATAACGCATCAACTTTTTGTGGCAATAGCTCTAGTATAAATAGTGAAAGCAATGCTAGGATTGCTTTAAACTCATTTAAATATGGTTTACCCGAGCCTGTCGAAAGCATTATTGTAAGCAGGAATCCAAAAACTTTAAAAGACGCATATGAAATTATAAAATCAAATGGTTACTTGAACTATAAACATCACCAAACAGCTCATGGAAAGAATAATTGTGAACATAATTTTAATAACATGAATTTTTCTTCTCATAGGCAACATAATAATTATAACAGAGAAGCTAATATGAGCAATTAAGTTAATCAACAGAATAGTCAGCTATTTAATTACAGCAATAGAGCAAACGATACATTTAGTCAACAGCATAGACAACAGAACAACAACAATAACATTAATAACAATCAGCGTCAAAATAACTCAAACAGTGCAACACTAAACTCTTCTACTCAACCCAGTTTTAATAGCAACTACAGCAACCAAACATACAGAACTAATCGCAGCTCGAGTAGTTTTTTTAATCAGAATAATAATAACAATAATGAAAGACTGTTAAATAACCGAAGTAATAATCGTTTTCGCAGTGAAACAGTTGTAGAGCCAATGGAAATAGGAGTCAATGAAAACGAACAAAATTTTCAATTAGAGGGCCAAGGAAGTTACCCTATATAACAGTTGAAACAAACGTGAGAAAACTTAAGTTCATAATAGATACAGGTGCAGAATTTAGTATCATAAACCCAAATATTTGTAATCCCAAATGGAGAATAAAATCACGTTCTATTACTTTAAAAGTTATAAATCGAACTGTTACTACAGACGTACAGTATAGCTTTCCATTGTTTAAAGAATTTCATAAACCGAATTTTAATGTTAATTTCCTAGAATTTAAATTTCATAACTACTTTGATGGTCTAATAGGTAACAATATATTGCTTAATTTGAGTTTTAAAATCGACTACGAGAATAGAGTTTTAATAACAAAAGTGCAACATTACCAATCTATTTTTGCGAAAATATCAAAAAAATAAACATTTGGAAATATTTATTAATGAAGAAAAAGAAATAGTAGAACATTCGTCACTTAGTATGTTTCCTAATCATTTAAATTCTAAAGATCAAGAAGTTTTAACAACTGTTGTAAATAAGTTTAAAGATATTTTTTATAAAGATGGTGAAAACTTACCTTTCAGTAGTGAAATTCGTCATCGAATAAATACAAAAACTGACACTCCTATATATAGTAAACTGTATAGGTACCCTGTCATACATCGGGCAGAAGTGGACAGGCAAATATAGGAAATGCTAGCCCAAAATATTATATTTCCGAGTTGTAGTCCTTACAATTCCCCATTATGGGTTGTGCCCAAAAAACCAGATAACAGTAGTAAGCAAAAATGGCGAATTGTAATTGACTACAGAAAACTTAATGAACAAACAATAGACGACAAGTTCCCACTTCCAAATATAGAAGATTTATTTGATAAGTTGGGAAAATGCTGTTACTTCAGCACAATTGATCTTGCTAAGGGTTTCCACCAGATTGAGGTGCACCCCGACGATAGGGCTAAGACAGCTTTTTCAACTGCAAGTGGCCATTACGAATTTAATCGTATGCCATTTGGCCTTTAAACAGCCCCTGCAACATTTAAACGATTAATAAATCATGTATTAAGTGATCATATAAATAAAATTTGCGTTGTATACCTAGATGACATTTTGATTTTTTCCACAAGCTTTCAGGAACACATAGAGTCCATTAAAAAAATATTTTGCACTTTACGAGATACAAATTTAAAGATACAAATAGATAAATGTCATTTTGCTGCATTGACCACAAAATTTTTAGCACACCTTGTAACAGGTGAAGGTATTAAACCTGATCCCTCAAAAATTGAAGCAATAAACAGAATGCAACCACCTTCAAATATAAAGGAAATCAAAAGATTTTTAGGAATCACCGGTTATTACCGCAAATTTATGCGAGACTATGCGAAAGTTGCATTTCCCATGGTTCGTCTTTTAAAGCAAAATGCTGTATTGGATTATAGAAGCCAAGAATTCCTAAATTCATTTGAAACGTTAAAAAAAACTTATTACTAGTGAGCCAGTGTTACAAGCCCCAGATTTTAATAAAAAGTTCATCCTTGCAACTGATGCTTCACAATTCGCAATTGGGTCAGTTTTAAGCCAACAAAGCCACCCAATTTGCTACGCATCTCGAACGTTGTCTGACCATGAAATTCGCTACTCAACCATAGAAAAAGAAGCACTTGCTGTTGTCTGGTCAGTGAAACATTTTCGCACATATCTGTACGGTCGCAAATTTCTAATTCAGACTGACCACCGACCATTAGTTTAGCTACATAATATTAGAGAACCAAATATGAAACTACAAACGACTTTGATATATCGCATATTAAAGGCAAAGATAACACAGTCGCTGATGTTCTAAGTAGATACTGTGTAAAAAATGAAGTTAAACATTTAGGAAATGTGAATATTTTTAATAGCCAATTACGTGAAGAAAACCAAGTTAATAGAGAAAGTGATAAACGAGTTGACATTATTCCAACAGCTGCAACAATACATAGCGCATTTGAAGATAACTTGGATTTATAACAGAAAAAGCAATCAATTATTACAAAAATCAAACATATTTAAGTTGTGGAGAGAAAGAAAAATGTGTAGTAAAAATTGTAAACAAAAAGATTCAAAATCATGTAGAAATTACTCCGGAATCTGATCTTTGCAATATTATGCAAGGCATATTAATAGACAAAGGCATCATGTGTATCTATTGCGAAAATGATGAACTTTTTAACACGTTTCCAAGTGTTTTTGTTCGTTATTTCGGTAACAGATCTTTGACACTGTATCGATCAAATATAAAGCTAATTGAAATTACTGACAAAAACGATATATTGACTATCATTGAAAATGAGCATCTTCGCAATAACCACCGAGGCATACAAGAAGTATTTTTAGAGTTGAAGAATAAATACTTTTATCCGAAGTTTTATAAAACAATAACACCTTATATTAATAATAGTTCAATTTGCACTATAGCTAAGCACGACAGAAAACCCCTAAAACTTCCCTACCAAATTACAGAAACCCTACTAGTACTAGATTGAATGTTTCGACGTTCTATGGACGTAATAAAGTATATTTTTAGCTATATTAAAAAAAAAAAATTTAAAAAAATATTGAAAAATAACGGAGTAATGTGCTGTCTGCGGAAGTGTCAAAAAAAAAAGTGCCTCAACTGCTGGCATGATTCCGGTCGATTGAGTAGCTGAAACAAAAAAATTCAAAATGTTTATTAAACTTAAATGTATTTTCTATACAATGGACTACGATCTTTGAAAAATATCAAAAATTAAGAAAATGGCGCCATTTTGAAAAAAAAAATCGTTTTTTTTTACGAAAAAAATTGTCGTTTTTTTAATGCCAAATTGACAATTTTCAGCCAATCAAAAAGATCGTAGTTTATTGTATAGCAAATGTATTCAACTATATCCAGTTTTAATTTGAAGTCGATCGGTTAATTTCTCGTTGAGTTATAATGTCAGCAAATTTGAAAAATGTCGTTTCGAGAAAAACGCGTTTAAAGTTTCACTTATATATGTTTGCACCTCTGAGCGGTCACTATTTAGAACGCTGCCATTCAAAAACTATTTAAAATACGACCTCGCCGATTTCACAGGATATTTTTGAATATATAAGCTATCGAAAAAAGCAAAAAAAAAAAATTTTTTACTTACTTCGATAACTTATCTTCGATAACGATCGTTGTATATTACACAGCGCTGTTAAATTATTTTTAAGTGAAGAAAATATTGAGTCTCACGTAACTACGCCGTACCTAAAGAAAGGTAATTCTGACATTGAAAGATTACACAGTACACTTAATGAGCATCTAAGGGTATTAGAAGCAGACACTAGCCATAAAACGAAAGACTTAGAGGAAAAACTTTTTGAAATTTTTAACGCATATAATAGGACAATTCATTCTACCACAAAAAAGCGACCAATTGATTTTATAATAAAAAACTTTGACAAAGAAGAGATAAATAAATTATGTAAAGAGTTTGAACAACAAAAAATTCAAAGAGTAAATAAATTGAATAAAAGTAGAAAGGCTGAACCAAATCAAATAGAAAACATTGTATTTAATAGGCAAATTGCGAAAACTAAACCTAAATATAAGAAACTTGTAAAGTATTATCGCCAAGGTAATTATGTTGTGGATTCTTCGAATAATAGAAAAATAAAATATTACAAAAGTCAATTTAAACGAAAATATAATTTGAACAATGAAAATGTTAACTAATTTTATTGTAATTTCATTTAATTTAAATTTAAAAATTTTCAATAACTGTAATAAAATTAAATACCTTGTAAACTAAATATTTGGGAGGACACAAATAACTTAAGGGTGGAGGAGTTATATAATAGCCCTATATACTTTACCTATTCTTATTCTAATCGTACTCTTGATTCTAACGTAGTCTTACTCTTATATTTAATTACCTATGCTTGCTCTTATTTAAACTACTCCCACTCACACTTTACATACGTTCTTAGCCAACATCCGGCACGAGCTTTCACCTCAATGTTAATTTTCTTGGAATCAAAAATATTAAACTTTTTATTTAATTGTGCCAATTCAGATTCTATGTAATTTGCTAGTGCAATTGTTACAATACAGATCGCACGTAATTCACTTATGCAATAATGTTGACACAGCTGTTTGAGCGATTTCCGAACAGTACGTAAATTCAATAACCTCTTTTCAGAATTTAGCCAGCAAACTTTCAGGTGCGTTAGCATAAATTTAGCAAATAAAAGAACTAGCTATTAAGATGTAAGTCAGTTGTGAATTGACTCGGAATAAAGATGGACATACTGTCCAAATAAAATAAAATTAAAAAAATAAATAATTTTTTTTTTTTATATGTTTTCGCATCAGAAAACATAACTGGCGCCCGAGCAGATTACAAACGAGCGTAAAGCTGTTTGTACGTAAAAACCACGTAAAGTAAGATACAAAGGAGCCTAAAGCCATCCGTATCACGCGCCGCGCAAAAGTACACCAAAAACCACATAAAGTGTAAAAAAGGATACAAAGGAGCGTAAAGCCGTCTGTATCACGCGCCGCGTAAAAGTATAAAAAAAAAGCTTAGGAAAAAAAAGCTTCTTCGCTAAATATAAACATTAGCAACCGCGGCCCTTTTGACAATTGAAGAAAGGCATCTAACAAATCTTGGGGATTTAGATAGAATACCCGACGTAGTAAAATATTTAAAAGAATTTTCCGGTTGTCCAGGTGAATTTAACTCTTGGAAAAAGAGTGTAGACCGCATTCTCAATATCTATGAGAACCAAAAAGGAACACCAAAATATTACGGTATACTTAGGGTAGTCAGAAATAAAATAGTAGGCAATGCTGATCTGGCCTTAGAATCATACAACACGCCTCTTGACTGGTCAGCTATATCTAAGTGCTTAACTATGCATTATGCAGACAAGCGCGATCTTTCCACTTTGGAATATCAAATGACAACCTTAATACAGGGTAACAAGACAATTTCTGAGTTTTATGAGCAAGTCTTCAAACACCTTTCATTAATTTTGGACAAATTAGGATGCCTTGAAATGGGTAATGAATCCCTACGCATGATAACCCAGTCCTACAGAGATAAGGCATTAGATACCTTCCTAAGAGGACTAAACGGAGACCTACCAAGACTGTTAGGCATAAAGGAACCTCGTGACCTACCACAAGCCCTTCATCTATGCTTAAGATTAGGTAACCAGAACTTTCGCACAAACCATGCAAACCACGCCAAGCAGATGTACCACAATAATCGATTCTTTCCTAAAAATTATCCATCTCAAGGTCAACGCCAAAATTTTTACCCTCAATTGGCACATGTGCCACAACCACAGCAATTAGGCAAGCAGGATAGACAACAGATGCATTTCCAAAATACAAATGCTCCTCCTAGACCACCAAAACCCCAACCAAAACCTGAACCAATGGATATTGACCAAAGTATCCACTCAAGGCGAATTAATTATATGAATAGATCACCTCAAAATCACTTTCAAGGCAAGAGACCGCCTTCGCCCAATAATTTCCAACATAACAAACATCAGAGAACCTTCCACATTGATACAATGGAAGAAGAAAATGAAAGAATTGAATATGGAGAGCCTAGCGATATCCATTTTTTAGCATGATTAGCTCTTCTCTTCCTTATTTCGAAGTGAAGACGGAGAGCGGTAATATTTTAAAGTTTTTGGTAGATACTGGATCAAGTAAAAATTATGTTAAACCTGAATTAGTTGTAAAAAGAATACAAAATGAAAACCCATTTTTTACAAGATCAATAATCGGCGATGTAAAAATTAGTGAGCATACTTACGTACAACTCTTTAATATCCCAAATAAAATAAGACTTTACCCAATGCCGTCCTTGAAGACTTTTGATGAAATATTAGGAAATGACACACTAAAAGCACTTAATGCAATAATCTATACCAATAATAACTATATGAAGCTAGGAAACGGTTTCACTGTTTACCTTAAGCAGCTTCCTTCGCCAAGCGTAAATACAATAAATATTAAAATGGAAAACCTATCCTCCAAACAAAGTAAAGAAATGGAAAAGATTGTAAGTGTTAATTCAAAATTGTTCTCGGAACCAGACGAAAAACTTACTTACACAACAAAGGTCGTGGGACAGAGCAGAACGACGACTGACTCTCCCGTTTACACACGATTCTATCCTTACCCCGCATCCCTTAGGAGCGAGGTAGAGTCACAAGTAAAAAAACTTTTAAACGATGGTATCATAAGGCCATCCAGATCACCATACAATTCACCAGTATGGATCATACCAAAAAAGGCAGATTCAGCCGGTAACAAACAATACCGTATGGTAATTGACTATAGGAAACTAAATGCTGTTACAACCGCAGACAGATATCCTATACCCGAGATATCAGAAGTAATATCTCAGCTCGGAAATAGCAATTTCTTTTCCGTTCTTGATTTAAAAAGTGGTTTTCACCAAATTCCACTAAAAAAATCTGACATTGAAAAAACCGCGTTCTCTATTAACAACGGTAAATATGAATTTACAAGGTTACCATTTGGATTAAAAAATGCCCCATCTATCTTCCAACGAGCATTGGATGATATACTCCGGGAGCACATTGGAAAATGTTGTTATGTTTATATCGATGACATTATTATTTTCAGCAAAACTGAAGAAGAACACTTTAACCACATAAAAAGAATATTCAAAACTCTAGAAGAAGCCAATATGAAGGTTCAATTAGACAAATATAATTTTTTTAAAAAAGAAGTAGAATTTCTCGGCTTCGTTATCACCCCGGATGGTGTAAAAACAAATCCAATAAAAGTGGATGCAATTGCCGAATTTCCGCAACCAGCAACCCTAAAGGAACTCCGAAGCTTCCTGGGAATGTCTGGATACTATCGCAAATTTATAAAAGACTATGCAAAATTAGCTAAACCCTTGACATCACTCTTAAGAGGGGAAGAAGGGAGAATTTCCAAAAATAAATCTCAACATGTGAAAATCACTTTGAATAAAGAAGCAGTTCAAGCCTTTAACAATATAAAAAATTCACTTATTTCTAGAGATGTTGTACTAGCATACCCTGATTACAGTAAGAAATTCGAGTTAGTAACAGACGCCTCCAACTATGCTTTGGAGCCGTCCTGTCTCAAGATTCGAAACCTTTAGCGTTCATCTCCAGAACACTAAATAAAACTGAAGAGCATTATGCAGCTAACGAGAAAGAGATGTTAGCCATAATATGGGCTCTAAACACATTTCGAAACTATCTATACGGATCAGCTAAGGTACAAATTTTTACTGACCACCAGCCGCTTACATATGCGCTGAGTAACAAAAACAGTAATACAAAAATGAAAATATGGAAAGCAGCTTTTGAAGAATATTCCTATGAATTGTTTTATAAACCAGGCAAACAAAATGTCGTTGCCGATGCATTGTCAAGAATACCAATAAAGGAGTCTAAAGTCAATACCTTGTCGATAGCAACAAACTCGGACGAGAGCTCCGAACTAGAGATGAAGTCTCTAGTTATCAATTCAAAATAATATTTCCCACATACCATCGTCATATTGTAACAGAACCAGACTACTCCCAACAAACTTTAATTTCGATTCTCAAAAGATATCTCAACCCGTCGGTGATAAATTGCATAAAAACTAACGAACCTGTAATGAGCAAGATTCAGCAACTGTATCCCTTACATTTTAGTAAATATCGGATCAGGTTCACACAAGTAGAAGTTAAAGATATAACTAGTGAACAAGAACAAGAAGAACTCATAATTAAAACACACAATCGTGCTCATAGAAATAGCAAGGAGAACAGGACACAAATTTTAGAAAAATATTATTTTCCCGGAATGGCAAATAAAATCAAGAAAATTATAAAGCTATGTACTACATGTAAAGAAAATAAATACGATTGTCATCCGTCAAAGCCCGAAATACAGGCTACACCTATTCCAGAATTTCCAGGTCAGATCGTTCACATAGACATATTCCTAACCAGCAAGCAATTAGTTCTCACCGCTGTAGATAAATTTTCAAAATACGCTATTGCAAAAATAATACAATCAAAAGCAGCAGAAGACATTAGGCAACCATTAAGAGACATTCTTTTCTCTTTTGTGCCACAAACCATAGTAATGGACAATGAGAAATCCTTTAACTCCGAATCAATAAATTTTATGATAGAAAATGAATTTGGGATAGAAATATATAGAACTCCTCCGTATAAAAGCTGTTCAAACGGACAAGTAGAACGTTTTCATTCCACGCTTCAAGAAGTAATACGTTGTCTACAAGTAGATCATAGATCATCATAGATCATTTCAGGAACTTTTAGAAAAATCTGTTAAGGAATATAACTATTCAGTTCATTCCACCACTGGAAAAAAACCAATAGAAACTTTCTTTGGAAGAAGAGTTAGTTCCGATCCAAAATTATTACTTGCTGATAGGCAAGAGACAATAAAGAAACTTCAGGATAAACAAATCGCTGACCTATGCTACCACAATAAAAATCGTTCACAACCAAAGCAATATTTAAAAGGAGACATAATATTCGTAAAAATTAATCGTAGATTAGGCAATAAATTATCACATAGGTATAGAAAAGAGATTGTAGCACAAAACTATAACTCAACAATCAAAACAGAATCTGTAAAAATAGTTCATAAGAATGATATTAAGCAGTAAGCGATAAATACACGTTTTCTTATTTTTTGTTTTCCCCAAGGATCATGGAAAAAATAGCATTTTATTTGTTACTGACAACGACGATTATGGCTCAACAAATTGACATTCAAGACTTGACCAATAATAACGGGTATATTCCCATCAAGACGGACGAATTAAGGGTAATCGACCATTACGACAAGATCCTTCACTTCGTCAATCTGACAGCATACGATGAAACGACCCTTTTTAATTTCACGTAACATCCAAGCATTAACAGCAATAACTTTCGAAGACAAACAATTATTGGATACTTTACATAAAAACTTCATTTTACTAAGAGCTAAAATAGATAATTTGCACCCACATCTTAAGACGAAACGAGGCTTAGTAAATATATTAGGTAAAGGACTGAAATTTATAGCAGGCACTATGGACAGTGAGGACGAAGAACAGGTCAATGACGCCCTTAGTAAAATTCACCAAAATTCCTAGTAACTAAATTACAAAATATGATTAATACAATAGCTATAGGAAAAATGGGAATTTTAAGCCCGACAATTTTAAATTTAAGCGAGATTAAAAGCATAATTAAAAATGAACATGAACGATTGACAATAACTGATTTAATAGATATTTCAAATTTTAAAATAGTACAGAATAAAGATGTAATAGTTATATAGTATATTAAATACCCAAAAATTATATATGATTGTAAATATTATGAAGTAAGAGCAATTACACAAAAAGATGGCAAATTAATAATTGATAATGAAATTGCGAAATGCAAAAAAAGAATATATAAATATAAAAAACTGCAAAAAAGAAATGATAAATACTTATTGTAAAATTAATAATAAAAATACTTGCCTATCAGATATTTTGTCCAATAAAAAAGGAAAATGTAAAAAAATTAAAGAAAAACATAAAGACATAGATATGATTAAAGAAGGAGCAATATTAGTCTCTGGAAATCATACTATAGATGACTCTGCAATAAATGGAGTTTACCTTGTAACATTTGAAAATTATACAAATATTGATAATATAACTTACGAAAATATTGATTGTAAAATTTGGAATTATTTAAAAAATAATTATGTTAATAACTTTGAAATTATAGAATACATTGAAACAAAAAATAAAGAATTTGAATTTGAAAACATAAATATTTTGAGTAAAAGAATTAAAGAATTTAAAAATCTTTCTTTTTCTGGTACATTATTGTAATAATTGTACTATTAATAATAATATACATAATCTATAAGATTTTAAAATTAAAAAAATCATGCAAAACTAATAAGCAAAGTAAAAAAGTAAAATTCCAAGAATTATCATATAACGCTATTTTAAAAAGAATCTACAATACATCAAAAAATGATATTGAATCGGGAACGTTTCATCTTAGAGAGGGGGGATTTAACGGCAGCAGCCACACTGAGATCTAATGATAAATATAAACAAATTGTATCTTCTTACAGTATTACTACTTGGTAAGCAGAATACTTTATTTAATAAGAAATCAATATATCACTTGTTTTGATAATGGGAATCAAGTAAGTGCTTGAGAATTTTTTTGTTGTTTTTGTGGAGATTTATTTTTTGTGTGTTTCAACATAACGTTAAGCATTTTGGCAGTCCATAATTAATTATGTATATACCAAACTGTTTTGTTTCTAGCGGTATTTCGGTTTTTACCGGGAAATAAACCGAATACTAAAACAGTTTGCCAACGGATATTTCTTTTTATGTTTTATTTTAACGGATTTTAATAAAAACCGCAAATATAAGGGTATTGAATATACATGCATATGTTTATTGAAATAGAAAAAGAAATATTAAAAGGAATCGATACGACTCACTTTATTTTCCACCAGGGGAGTTTTGGGGACAATGTACGTTTTAGTATGTGTACTTTTGCTTGCGACTCTTCTTCCCAATCCTTTGCTGTGGTGGTGCTGATTTGATGTGGTTGTTGTTATATTATGTTTTTGGTTAGTTCGCGCCCGCTCTTTGCAGTTACATATATTTTGTTGCTTTTTGTTGCGATTCGCGCCCGCTATTCAGCGTAGTGTTTATTTCGCGCCCGTTTTTTTCTTATAGTTGTTATTGTTTTACACCGTTTTCTTTTTTTTTATTTTATATTTGTATCATTTCTGTTTTGTGGAATTTCACGTCGTTTTGTCATTATATTTAGCACTGCATTATTTCATTGATTTTTGCATGTATGAAAATATATTTTTATTTCGCCACTGTACTATTTATATATTTTTGCATATGTGGATATTTGACCACACAATTTTTTTTTTTCTAAAAATCCATAGTGCCTGTCACTATGGCTCGAAGGACCATATGTTTACTCACTTATTCTTATTCCACGACGAAAATTATAATTACAGTTGAACTTTCTTAACATGAATCACCGTAATCCATAAAAAAACTTCGAATTAAGGCAGGAAATTTGTATGCAATTTGACTTCTAAAGCTAATTTAAGAATTCTAGTTAGGGTAAACTTCGAGTTATAGAAGTTTGAGCTATCGAAGTTCAACTGTATAATATTTTTTTGGGGGATTAAACAGTGAAATCTCCAATAAACAAATATTAACGAACCAGCCTATCTGATCAGTTATTAGAGTTCTCCGCTTAAAAGAGCGCCCATTTAGTACAATTTTCACTGTTTTTCTCATTGATGAATTACTTTGACTATCCTATCTTATAAATTACCTGAAATTTGACGCAGTGTGCTAAATTTTGTTAAAATCGGTTCAGTAGCTTAGGAGTCCATCGCGCACAAACAACGTGACGCGTAATTTTTATATATGAAGATATGTATATGTAAACATGATGAAAACGATCACACTAGTTGAATTCCAAATGACTATTCCACGTGATCGACTGTTCATTCTTCCGTCCGTCTGTTTATGGTAGTTGTAACTTGAGTAAAAATTCAGATATCGTAAAAAAACTTGATACAAGGGTTCCTTGGCAAAAACGAAAGAACGAGTTCGCAGATGGACAGTTGACATTAAACCGCAAATAGCAGCCAAGATGTGAGTTCTTCTTCTTCTTTAATGGCTAACGGCTTACGCGATTATAGCCGATTTAACAACAGCCCGCCAACGTTTCTTCTTTTCGCTACGTGGCGCCAATTGGATATTCCAAGCGAAGCCAGGTTCTTCTCCACTTGGTCCTTCCAACGGAGTGGAGGTCTTCCTCTTCCTCTGCTTCAGAGCTGGATTGTTTTCGTTCATTCGGACAACATGACCTAGCCAACGTAGCCACTGTCTTTTAATTCGCTGAACTATGTCAATGTCGTCGTGTATCTCGTACAGCTCATCGTTCCATCGAATGCGATATTCGCCTTGGCCAATGCGCAAAGGACCATAAATAATTCGTCGAACTTTTTTCTCGAAAACTCGCAACGTCGACTCATCAGTTGTTGTCATCGTCCCAACTTCTGAACCATATAGCAGGACGGGAACTATGAGTGACTTATAGAGTTTGGTTTTTGCTTGTCGGGAGAGGATTTTACTTCTCAATTGCCTACTCAGTCCGAATTTGCACCTGTTGGCAAGAGTTATCCTGCGTTGGATTTCCACGTTGACATTGTTGGTGGTGTTTACACTGGTCCCAAGATAGACGAAATTATCTACGGCTTCAAAGTTATGAATGTCAACAGTGACGTGAGTGCCAAGTCGCGAGTGCGACGACTGTTTGTTTGATGACAGGAGATATTTCGTTTTGCCCTCGTTCACTGCCAGACCCATTTTCTGTGCTTCCTTGTCCAGCCTGGAGAAAGCAGAACTAACGGCGCGGTGTTGAGGCCGATGATATCAATATCATCGGCATACGCCAGCAGCTGTACACTCTTATAGAAGATGGTACCTTCTCTATTTAGTTCTGCGGCTCGAACTATTTTCTCCAAAAGCAGGTTGAAAAAGTCGCACGATAGGGAATCGCCTTGTCTGAAACCTCGTTTGGTATCGAACGGCTCGGAGAGGTCCTTCCCGATCCTGACGGAGCTTTTGGTGTTACTCAACGTCAGTTTACAAAGCCGTATTAGTTTTTTGGGACACCTAGTTCAGACATCGCGGTATAAAGGAATCTCCTTTCCGTGCTGTCAAAGGCAGCTTTGAAATCGACGAAGAGGTGGGTGTGTCGATTCTCCTTTCACGGGTCTTTTTCAAAATTTGGCGCATGGTGAATATCTGGTCGGTTGTTGATTTGCCAGCTCTAAAGCCGCACTGATAAGGTCCAATCAGGTTGTTGACGGTGGGCATTAATCTTTCACACAATACGCTCGATAGAACATTATACGCGATGTTGATAAGGCTTATTCCACGGTAGTTGGCGCAGATTGTTGAGTCTCGACGCTTTCGTCCGACCATATTTACGAAGCTGATGCATGCTTCTTATCAGTTCTTCGCCGCTGTGTTTGAATAGCTCGGCCGATAATCCATCGTCCCCCGCCGCTTTGTTGTTCTTCAGGCGGTTAATTGCTATTCGAACTTCTTCATGGTCGGACAATGGAACGTCTGCTCCATCGTCATCGATTGGGGAATCGAGTTCGCCTTCTCCTGGCGTTGTACTTTCACTGCCATTCGCGTCTCGCTTCCCTCTTCAACTCTCGGTATCTATCCCATCCCGCAAGTGTTGTGGTCGATCGTAACGTTACGAGATAGGCAGCCTGTTTTCTCTCCGCTGCAACACTGCAGTTCCCTTATACTGAGTTGTTGACGAGTGATCTCAGAGAGTTGGAGTGAAAATCGAGTAGAAAATCGTTCAGCTATCTGTTGCGATTGCAGCTTCTCGACTTCAAACCTTCCTTGTGTTTTTGTCGTGCGTTTTTTGCTGCACAGAGGCGGGTGCGAATTTTGGCTGCAACAAGATAATGGTCCGAGTCGATGATAGGATCTCGCGCACATTTAAAATACTGGAGACTTGTCTTCCGTCTATTACAACATGAGTTAACTGAATGAAATTCAGGGAGCGTGTTTTACTGAGAACAGTGTATCTAAACTAGAAGAAATTGGATTTTCGAACATCCGGCTGAATTAACTCCAAATGATTAGTGAAGGTATGTAAATACAGCGCTTATGCGTACCAGTCTTTCGGGTACTTCGTCGAACACTTTCAGATCAGAAGTGTTTTCGTCCGTGCGGACTACATGATCTAGCCAGCTCAGCCGCTGTCTCTTAATTCGATGAAGTATGTCAATGTCATCGTATATCTGATACAGCTTATCGTTCCATCGAATGCGATATGCCCCGTGGTCAACGCGCAAAGGACCATTAGTCTTTCGCAGATGCTCTCTCTCGAAAACTTCTAAGGCCGGCTCATTACATGTTGTTATCGTCCATGCCTCTGCACCATATAGCAGGACCGGAATAATGAGTAATTTAAAGAGTTTTGTTTTTGTTCATCGAGAGAGGACTTTACTTCTCAATTGCCTACTAATTCCGAAGTAACACCTGCTGGAAAGATTTAAACTTCGTTAAATTTCGAGGTTGACGTGGTTGTTGGAGTTAATACTGGTTCCAAGAGAGACAAAATTATCTACGACTTCGACATTATGACTTACGCAGTGACCTGGATTCGTTAGTTGACTAACGACGCAAATAGACGTGCGTGCGAATCGTTGCGATTTTTGAAAGTGTTTTTCGTTCGATTTGTGCCGACCGACCGTTGGTTATGCGATTTAGTTGGCAAAGTTATTGCCTGGCGCGTAAGTTATATATCAACAACAAACATTAAAAATGACAAATTTCTTGAATTTCTTGATGAAATTAATAGAACAACCGAAAATTAATAAACTTGTAATATGAGATCATTTCCTTTACTAAATGTAAATCAACGTAAATAACACAAGACAAAATCACTTTGTTTACAATATTTCCGAGAATCTGAGTAACCTTTTAAGCTATGAGGATATTACCTTTAGTCAGCATTTAAGTAAATATGATTTATAAGCAAATGCTTACTGTCTTGCAAAACAAATGTAATAAGTAAAATAAGTATTTAGGATTTGTAAGTAATAATTCATTGCACTATTAACTTGAATGATTATAATTAATAAAGTGAAAGTTTAGTCTGATTCCACCATCCAAACCAGCTGGATTTCTCTTTAGGTTTTGATTCGGCGACATTTTCTTAAAAACGCTTGAACGCGAACTCGAACAAAATCGGTAGGATCCTTTTAAAAGTGTTATATAAGGATTCAGGGAAATAATCCGTGTTCAGTAAAAAAATTTCCCCCTCGAAAACCGTTATATTTTAAATAATTCTTAATAGTAATTCTGCGATTCTGTAGCCAACTCAGAAGTTGATCAGACCCTCCAGAATATAATTAAATCTAAAACAGCCCAAATAAATGCAAAAAGTGACACCGCCGAAGGTGCAGTGAGCATTTATTGTGAAACTATTTTGGAAAAAGTGTGCAGTGAATCCTAATAAAGACTTTACAACGCTATATACAAGGTGCGTTCAAAAGTAAACAGGACTCCTTTAAAAGAAAACAGAACAAATGGTTTTTTCAGCAAAGTCACTTTATTTTATTCAAAATAGTATCCTTCTGCTTCAATACAGCTTTTTGCACGGTCCAAAAGCATGTCAAACGAGTGTTTTAGCTCGTTGGTCGGTATGGCCGCCAGTACGCCGGTGCAAGCCTTTGAATGGCCTCTACGTCTGCATAACGCTTTCTTTTCATGGGCAAATGCAATTTTCCGAAAAAGAAGAAGTCGCACGGTGCCATATCAGCTGAATACGGGGAGTGGTTAATGGTTAAAATGTGATTTTTGGTCAAATAATCGTCCTTCGAACGTTGGATTCTGAGCAATTTTTGGTCGTCAGTCAATTTGTGCATAACAAACCGTGCACACACCTTTCGTAAGAGCAAATGTTCGACCAAAGTGCAATAAATTGATGTTTTGGAGATGTTCAATTTCATTTCCATGAATTTCAATGATGATTTCGGCTAATTTTTGATGAATTCGCACTCAGTTTCGATGGAATTTCCGGTGATCACGGATTTTGATTGGCCCACATGTTGATCGTCATTTGTGTCCTTACGACCCCTTTGGAAACGTTGAAACCACTCGTGCACTCTGCTATAGGCAATTATCGCCATAAACTTGTTTCATCAATTGAAACGTTGCGGTTTAACCAATTTTAGAACAAAATTTAATTTTGTCTCTTTGTGCGAAGCTAATTTTCGCACCGATAACACAAACAGACTGACACTTTAAAACGCAATAACTCTCATTTCCAATCAATCAAATATCATGAAATTCTCACTTGATTACCGATTTTTTTTCAATCTAGCCACGAAATTTCCTTGGAAATACCCTAAAAAATTCTCTGAAAATTTTAGTCTTAATATTAATGATTAAGAACTGGACCAAGCGATGTCAAAAATTTCCATTTCTTACGGAAAAATCAGGCTTAGAGCGACGCACTACCCCCGTTACGACTGTGAGTTACGAATTTGCTGCACTGGGCACTTTTGTAGAGTGAACAATTTTGATAAACATGCGTCTAAAGTCAAAGCGATGCCATAAAACACATCTGATCTGAAGCGAAAAAGATAAAAAATCACGATTGTAGTGTATTTTCTATGGAAAGTTTTTACATGCCTTCGGTCCAGTTCTTAATGCTAATATTAAGGGCTAAATGTCTCCAGGGATTTTTTTAGGGTATTTCTGAAAGAAATTTCGCGACGGGATTTATATGTAGGAGACTCATTTGACTTCATCTCCTTTATTTTAATTCACTTCACTTCACTTTACTTTATTTTACTTTATTTCACTTTATTTCTAGAAGTTTATTTTAAAGAAGCACAGTGAGTTCCGATCGTCTCAATGCCGCATTCTCAACTGAACTCTACTTGAGCGAGCACACCGCTCAATGACCACGCATTCCTTTCATACTTAAAACACATAACGGTTCCATAACAGTTGTGTTCCTTCTTAGTTCGCGGAATACGATCGGACCTCACTCAGTAACAGTATCTCTATCCTGTTACTATGCTTATTTGCGCATTTGCAAGACAAAGTACCGCAATATATGCCGCCTATGCGTCGCCTGCGCCGAGCCTGACGCTCTGGCACATACACTTACTTACAAAAATATTGCCACTCCGGCATACGCATATACACTGACCTACAAAATAATTGTACTAGCGCTCCGACACGGCCTTCTGACAAATCACACGTCCTCGTGTGCTGACTTTAAATCAAAATATTGAAACGCGTCAGCTTTTATTTATTTTTATTGTTTACAAACATTTCATTAGCTTTTCTTTACATAAATTTTGAGGCATTTAGACAAAAATAAGCAAATTGGTTTCTGGATAACATTTCACAAATTCTTTTCATTACATATTCTTCTTAACCATACTTAACAATTCATACTTCAGTAATTAGCTTAATCAACTGGTGTACTTCCTTTTACACCCAATTACCGACCCCCGCCATAACAAGTCCATCTGCTATGGTGCGGTCATTTTATCCCCTCTTGGGATTCCAAAGCACTTACTGTGCCATTCTTATCTTTATTTCCCACTTGGGAACCAGACGGATCTCCTCTTGAGTCGTCCAAATCCTCATCAACCTCTTTACTCATCTGTCTATTTGGCAATGCTCTCAAAAATTCATGCGCATACTTATAAGTTCTATTGCTTGTTAAAGATTTTAGAACATACCTATCCCCATCTAATAGTTCAATTATTTTAAACGGACCTTTAAATTTTGGATCAAGCTTGGTTTGATGACGCTCTTCGTTTTTTAGCAAAACATGGTCTCCCACGTTATATTTTATTATTTTTGCCTTATCCTTATCAAACCTACGTTTGTCGTAACGAGCATTAGCTTCCATATTTTCCTTAGCTTGTTTTCTTAAGGATTCTCTATTAATTAAATTATCCTCTTCTTCGCCTATTGGCAATAGGCCAAAAGGTCTAGCTTCCCTCCCAATTAGTATTTCTAATGGACTGACCTTTGTTACTCGATTGGCTGTACAATTCATTGCCAACTGTACTTCGGTTAAAGCATCTTGCCACGACCTCTGACTGGTTTCGACGGCGGTCAACATATTCTTAAGCGTGCTCATAATTCGTTCTACCTGGCCGTTTGCCCTACTCGCACCTGTAGCAATTAAGTGTAGCTCAATTTTTTGGGAAGAACAAAATTCACGAAATCCTGAGCTTGCAAAATTACGGCCCTGATCCGCTATAATTCGGCTAGGCACACCAAACAAACACACCACGGCTTTAACGGCTTTGATAGAACTTTCAGTGTCTATGTTTAAGGTATGATGAAAATAAACAAATTTTGTGAACGCATCCACTAAAACAATTACGTACTCCTTTAAGTCGTTTTTCCCACTCATTTTTCCCGTTATGTCTAAGTGCACTGTGTGCCACGGAATGTCTACCTTAGGAATTGGATGTAATTCAGCCTGTATTTTACCAACTGGTGGCTTAGCTAATTTACAGGTGATACAATTTTCGACAAACCTACGAACGTACTTGGACATATTTTGGAACCAATAAAATCCATAGACTTTATCCAACGTTTTCTCCCAACCTAAATGCATAATAGATTCATGGACGTGATTAATTACTGCCCATCTAAATGCCCTAGGGATTACGGGCAAACATTTGGTTCTACCGTTTCTTTGTATTTTTTTATATAAAACTCCTTTTCTCAATTCGTAGGTTTTACCTAAATTTTCTGGCAATTCGTTATTTTTCAACTTAGCTAATATCTCCGCTACCTCAGGATCACGCTGTTGTTCAGAAACTAGCCAATTATCAGTTAGCTCAGTTAATTCAACCCGTTTTTCAACTAATTTTTCCACAATTCTACATTCTTTAGTCAGCGGATTCCTTGATAAAAAATCTACATGTACCATTCGTTCTCCTTTTGTGTATTGGATATCAAAAACAAACGATTGTAGAAAAGCCCACCATCGATACACCCTCGGTGATAGGTCCGATTTTTTACGACTAGCTCTTAACGAATTGCAATCGGTAAATACTACAAATTTACGTCCTTGTAAATAATGACGAAAATGTTTAATGGCATTGACGACTGCCAAAGTCTCAAGTTCATACGAGTGGTATTTTGATTCGGCAGGTGATGTGCATTTGCTAAAATATTCAACGACATGTAGCTTTTTGTCTAATCTATGTAGCAATATTGCCCCATAGCCAATTGAGCTGGCATCTGTATGCAGTTCTATCGAATGTTGAGGGTCGAATATAGTTGGCACCGGCTCCTGTGTTAAAACAGATATTATCTTTGAGCGAATTCTTTCATGCTCTAACAACCAAACGAAATCGGAATTTTTCTTTGAAGTGAGTGAATACAAAGGTTTTAAAGTCTCTGAAAATTTTGGCACAAACTGCCGAAAATAAGAAGCTAGTCCTATAAATTGTTTCAATTGCGTTACCGTTTTTGGAGGTGGCAATTCTGTCAACGCTTGAATTTTACGTGGATTAGGTCGAATTTGTCCATTGCTCACTTCAAATCCTAGATATTCTATCCTAGTTTTAAGAAAGGAACACTTTGTTATATTGAATGAAAATCCGGCTTTGCTCAAAGTTTCCAGCACAATCTGCAATCTGCCTAAAGCTTCATCTTTCGTTTCGGCCACAATCAAAACATCATCGATGTACACGATGGCATATGTGTATGCAATATTACCCAATGCCTTGATTATAGCGCGCTGAAACACAGACGGAGCATTTTTTAAACCAAAAGGCATAGTCAGAAATTCATATTGACCTTCGGTCGTAACGAAAGCGGTACGCTCAATTGAATCTGGATGTACCGGTATTTGGTAGAAGCCGCTAGCCATATCGAGACATGAGAAATAGCTTGCCCCACGTAACCTAGCAATCTGGTCAGAAATTAGAGGCAATGGGTATTTGTCTGCAACTGTGTTCTCATTCAAAGCACGGTAATCTACACAAAGTCGATCACTACCATTTTTCTTTTTTACGAGCATTATCGGACTAGTGAAAGGTGAGCAACTGGGATGAATAATATTAGATTTCAGGAGCTCATTTACCTTATAACGTACATGCTTTTTCTCATCTTCGCTAAGTCTATATGGCCGACGCTGAACTGTTTTTTGTGGATCTATTAACCTAATTTCCAAATGCCCTGTTGTTACACGAGTCTGTGGTATTCCTTCTATAAACCAATCAGAATATCGTTTCAGAATGCCTTTTAAAACCGTTTTATCTGACTTACTCAGGTCGTCATCGGAATCTACAACACTTTCATAATTCGCAAAAGTTACGACATCAACTCTTTTTGTTTTGTAAATACTGAACTTTTCAGCATCTATTGTTACATTAAAGCCCTGACTTAATACTTCGTGGCCTATCAATACGTCGTATATCAAATATTTATCCATTTCAACGTGTAACAAAGTCTCTAGGCAATACTGTTCAATATTATATTAGTAACTATTTGCAATCTACTACAGATGGAGTCGTTACTTATACCATTTAATTTTACAATGCTGTTAAATCGCTTTCCCTTAAATTTATCTGCAACACTTTCCTTGCCCAATGAACATTCAGCGCAGAAGTCAAATGTCCACTCGTTTCTCATAGCCCTTCTCGTTCCCACTGGTCCGGATTTTGAGACATGAAGTAGCGTAATGTCCTATTTCGTTACACTTGAAACATCGTATATTGGACCGATCTTTCACTCCAGCATAGCTGCTCCCGTTCTGATTGTTTCCTTTTGCATTCTGTCCTCTTTCAAGTCGACTACGGCATTCGGCAATTTTATGGCCAATTTTCCCACAATGATGACATTTCACTTGAAACTTAAACTTCTTCCGCTCTGGACCGGTTGAGTATAAATCCTCTTCCGTATTACGCTTCTTAAAAGCGTGGGGCTGCAGTTGTTGTTGTAGCTCATTGCGGCTTCTTACGTTGGTCGTATATACCCATCGCAACAAACTATTGTCGATTTGCGCCATGTGTCCCAATGCTACCGACACAGCGATTTCTTCCAAGTCTTTAGCTTTCCACTTGGACATGAGTGATGTAACAATTCGACTGCCGTATTCTGCGAATCCCTCTCCAGACTTTGGACGACCATTCAAAATATTAAGGAGAATCGCTGTAGTTGTCTCCACTCCCACAAAGCGTTGAATAAATAGCTCTTTAAATTGTGTCCAGGTTATCCCTGCGAAACATATTTGGGACAACCATTGTGATGCGCTGCCGTCTAGCGCCTTGCTTAATGCTATCACAAGTGCGCCACCTTCCAAAGTATTTTCAGCAAATATCAGGTCGACCGTTGTACACCATGCAGAGGCGTGCGCTCCAGAACAATCGGGATTAAACTTCGGCAAGCAACGTGGACAGGCCTTGCGTCTGCTACCGGCATTGGAGTCTGCATGGACTTAATCATGTCCATTAGATTTCGATTCTGTGCTTCAAGAGCTGCGAGGATCTGGCCCGGATCTTGAACTGTAGGCTCAGCCGATCCCACTTCTGATGTAGGAGACTCATTTGAATTCATCTCCTTTATTTTAATTCACTTCACTTCACTTCACTTCACTTCACTTCACTTCACTTCACTTCACTTCACTTTATTTCACTTTACTTCTAGAAGTTTATTTTAAAGAAGCACAGTGAGTTCCGATCGTCTCAATGCCGCTTTCTCAACTGAACTCTACTTGAGCGAGCACAGCGCTCAATGACCACGCATTCCTTTCATACTTAAAACACATAACGGTTCCATAACAGTTGTGTTCTTTCTTAGTTCGCGGAATACGATCGGACCTCACTCAGTAACAGTATCTCTATCCTGTTGCTATGCTTATTGCGCATTTGCAAGACAAAAGTACCGCAATATATGCCGCCTATGCGTCGCCTGCGCCGAGCCTGACGCTCTGGCACATACACTTACTTACAAAATATTGCCACTCCGGCATACGCATATACACTGACCTACAAAATAATTGTACTAGCGCTCCGACATATATATAAAATATAAAGGAAAAGTTCAACAGTGAATACGACCTCGAAAAATGAAAAGCCGTTAATTCATCACAGAACATAAAAAAAATTTGGTAAGTTTTTGCAGTGAACACGTCTTAAAAAAAAAGAGCGTGAGTTCACCGAAAATTTGAATTTGAAAAACGAGGTAACGAAACCAATCACCAAAATTAAGCCATCAAGGCAGCAAGCCTTCGACAACAGAAGAGATATGGAAACCGAACAGACTCAGATGGCAGCGGTCAGTTTAGTGGAGGAACTTGCCCGTAGAGAGCAAAAGTTGGAGCAGATGCGGCAAGCCTTCCTAGAACTCAGAAACCGGACCGAAGGAAGTAATGGCAGTAGGCATGCCCTTATAAAAACAGTCAATTACCTGGCGATATTTACGGGGACGGGTGATATAACGATAAACTCGTTTTTCAGTAGGATCGAATATCTGCTATCTACAACGAGCATATGGAGCTACCGAAAGAAGTGATACGATCTGTCTACTACAGGACCATCCAGGGAGAGGCAAAGCGTACAATTATCAACGTACCTCAACCGAACAACTGGCAGCTAACAAAAGAAACCCTGAAACGAGGGTATCGACCAAAGAGTAGAGCCACATCTCATATTAAAAGGTTTGGGAAATGTAAGGTGACTTCGGTAAATGAACCTATGCGCAGAGGCCACCAAAACATTAAATACAGAACAGGAGGCTGAGGAAGTATACTATGGGGGTGACATTTATATTGACTTGAGCAGCTCAGGAGTCCTGTCAGATCAGAATTTATAAAGAAATAACATAATAATAATATTAGGCAAATAGAAGATTTGAAGATAGCAATATTAGGCCGGAAACCGATGGAAATAGACAATGTTCAATATAGTTCAAGGAGCCCACAATTGGCAGGACACCCCAATTCGCAGCTTAGCAAAGATCGCTTAAATTCGAGTAGGCAAGGCCAGGTAGGATCCTCACGAACTGATATTACAAGAGAAGAAGTTAATAATAACATTTTTTTTATGAACCAGCCTCGGATTGATTGCCTTAAATCAAAATTAAAATAAATAAAAAGAATAATATTGCATTAATTGATACAGAAGCTAGTTTAAGCCTGATCAATAGCTAGATTGAGGATTTCCCAAAAATTAAATTGAAAAATCTATTAACGTTTAGCAAAATAGCAAATGAGGATAGAATAAATTATGAGGTGCATACATTAGCACCAGAAGAGTTCAACTTATATAGTAACGCGAGAGCGAGATGGAAAGTTACACCATTAAGAGGACGAAAGTATTGTGGTGAACACATAGAGCGCGACAGACTGCAAACTACATCTCTCAAATATTAAAATACACACGTTCTTATGGGCAGTGTTATTTTGACAGCTGCACGACTACACGACTGCTGGCCGACAGTTGTCGTTCTCGCTAACTTCAATATCCTCCTATTTTTGCCAACGACAGTAGAGTTGACAGTAGAATGGAAGATAGAAAGAGGAGGTAGAGTGGTGATGCTTACTAATATGTAAAATGTAAAATGTTTCACAGCTCTAACAAACTTGACGTTATTTTACAAATAAAAGCATAAAATAGCTATATATTATAGCTCTATTATATCATTAGTAATAACAGTTGATAATTTAAAAGCAAAAATATTTACTATTTACTTATTTTTTGCATAAAAAATTTCATTTTGAACAAAATATTAAAATTTCATTGAAGTGAAAGGAATTAGTATGGCCACAACGAAATTGTGTACATACAAAATGGACAACTGCGTTGTTTTGTGTACATGCCGGCCATTGTGTTGTTGTTGCTTCTCAAAATGCACATGTAGTAAGATGAACAACGACGTTTTCAGTTCACTGTCGTGCTGCTGCAGTCTGTCGCGCTCTATGTGTTCACCACTTATGACTTTGTAATAGGTATGGATATGTTTACTTTTCTCAATACGTACATATATAGATATAGAAAAAGGCAGAATAACTCTAAACCGTAAAGGAAGTTCTATTTTTAATAAACTAAATTACTTAAATCAAATATGTAATCTTGAAACTGCAGAGTTGAAATTGGAAAGATTAAATCTACAGCATTTAAATGAGGAAGAAAATTGAGAAAAAATTAAATTGCTCAAAGGATATAATAAATTATTTTTTAAAGACGGCGATAAACTGACTAACACAATGGAAATCCAGCATGAAATTAAAACTACAACACAGCAGCAGATTAATTCAAAATGTATAGTACGAATATATGTACATAGATATCCACCTCAGCATGAAATTGAAGTTAGAAAACAAATTAAGGAAATGGCAAGAGCATTAATAGTAGTGCCGAAAAACTAGATAATTCAGGTGAATAGGAATACAGAATTGTTATAGAATATAAAAAATTGAATGAGGGCACAATATTTGACAAATACCCCCTTTCAAACATTGATTCCATTCTAGACAACATAGGGAAAGCACAATATTTTACTACTTTGGATTTAGCGAAAGGGTATCATCAAATTCTAGTAAAAAGGAAAGATGGTGAAAAAACAGCTTTTGTAACACCACATGGATTCTAGGAATTTGTAAGAATGCCTTTTGGACTGAAAAAGGCACCAACCACATTTTAGCGGCTAATGAATGAAATACTTAGAGACTATATAAATAAAAGATGTGTAGTGTATTTACGACATCCTAATATTTAGCACATCATTGAAGGAACATATTAGGACGATAGGCGAAATTTTTCAAATCCTTGAAAGTAAAAATCTAAAAATTCAAATTGATTTATGCAACTTTTTGAAGAAAGAAACAGAGTTCTTAAGACACATTTTAACGGAGGAAGGCATAAAGCCAAATTCTAATAAATTTAAAGTTACAGAAAATTTACAAATTCCAAAAACATAAAGACAAATTAAAAGTTTTTTAGGAATCACCGGTTACTATCGTAAATTCGTAAAAGACTACGCGAGGATAGCCCAACCTATAACCAAGTATTTGAAAAATGGAGTTAAAGTTAATCTTAAAGATCCAAGATATGTATATTGAAGCATTTGAAAAATTAAAAATACTTGTACTTATAAGTACTCATCCAATATTGCGTTATCCATATTTCGAAAAACAATTTACTTTAACAACAGATGCATCCAATTATGCGATTGGTGCAGTATTATCACAAGAGGGACACCCAGTGTGTTACGCCTCAAGAACTTTGAATAACCACGAAAGAAACTATTCCGCAACAGATAAAGAATTTTTTGCGATAATGTGGAGTATAAACTTTTTTAGGTCATACCTCCATGGAAATAAATTCAAAATTTTTACTGACCACCATTCGATAATATTTTTACATTCTAAATACAAAGGAAAAGATATATCAGCTCAACACCAAAGATAGTTATTAAAACTTAGAGAATACCAATTTTACATTGAATATTCAAAAGGCAAAGAAAATAAAGTAGCCGACTTTTTAAGTAGGATTAAAGATAATGAGGATATTATTTCAGAAAATATGGATGAAACGACTCCCAACAATTTAAAATTTTCTTTAAACAACATTGAAGATGATGAAACTTTAGCAACAGTCCATTCAGCAGAAAAAGAATTAGACGACCATTTTTATACCAAAGAGGAAATTGTTAACTAATATAAGACGCAAATTATTTTAACAAACAACAAAACTGAAGAGCTAAAAATTATGCACTGTAAAAGGATTATTTTCATTTCTGAATATGATTTCGATAATTTGAGTGAGATATTTAGGAAATATATCACAAAAGGTAAAATAGGAATATTTTCAGAACGTCAATATAATATAGTAGAAGAAAATTATTCGAAATGTTTTCTAATAATGGTCAATTAGAATTTATAAAATGAAAACACAAGATGTTGAGACAGAAGTAGAAGCAATCAAACAGATTTCTTTATATCACGTTAGGGAAAGCTTTCATTCAGGCATTCAGGAAACATATAGCCAAAGATATTGCAATTAATTCAAATTGTAATTAATTATTATGAAATTTGTTAGGAAGTAAAATACGAAGGAAATCCTATTAAGCCAAAATTGAAGCTTTTGGAGACTGCTTCAAAAATAAATGATATTGTACATATAGATACGTATGTGATGAAAGGGCATCATTTTTTGATACTAGTCGTAGATAAATTTTGTAAGTTCAGTGCAGCTTACACATTAAATGATAGAAACCACATAACCATTATCGAGCAGCTAGAAGATCACTTCCCTAAACCAGGGAAACTCAGAAAAATTATTTCAGACAATGAATTTAAAGCAGTAAGAATAAAAGAATTCCTAGATAATGAAAATGTTGAAATGCACCTAACAAAACCCAAAAGCCGTACAGGTAATGCGGATGTAGAAAGATTCCATAACACTATAGCAGAAAAATTTAGAATCTTATATAAACTAAAGAAGTTATCAATAAAACAATTAATACATAAAGCAGTTAGAAATTATAAACAAAAATTTCACTCAACTATAAAATGCACACCAAATAAGGTACAACATAATGAAGTAGATTTTAAAATAATAAAAAAACATTTTAATAGCTGCAAAGAATAAAATTATATTCAATAAAAGCAGAAAAAAGAAAATTATAATAAAAAGAGAGAAGAAGGATTTATAAAAAATTATAAAGCTGTTAGACATAAGGAACAATATAGATACAACAAAAAAAAGTTAGAAAATATTCATCCTCCTAATATTAAAAAACCACAAAAATTTTCAGATATTCCAATTGACAATAATGATACTAATATTAATACCTCTAATTGAAGGACTTTTGACAACTACGGAACTGACAGAACTGTTAAATTTTATCGACATTAAAATTGGGACCCAGGAAATAGTCAAAGACACAGACATAGCAATACATCTTATAAATATAAAAGAACTGGAAAAAATAATTAATGATTTGACGGACAACATTATTCTAATGAAAACAGATAATAAAGATATATTACAAGCAGAGCTATTAGAAACAAGACATAAATTAATGACGTTAGTACCAAAAAGAAAAAAAGAGAGGTTTAGCAAATGCAGTAGGTATCCTATCTAAATGGATATTTGGTACGATGGACGATAATGACCGACAGATAATTCAAAACCACTTACTAGAGACAGACATGACAATGAACGAACAAATTCATGTAAACGAATAATTTAGCATTAGAATAAATAAAAAATATTGTAGAAAACGATAGAAGCCAAATTGAAAAAAGTTTTAATATGATAAATAAAATAGTTCACGAAGAGTATGAACAAAATATGTATTTAGAACAAATGACATAAATTCAATTGTTAAAAAATAAACTTGAGCAAATACAAAATAATGTAGTTTCAGCAAAGTATGGGATGTTTAACTCAAATATTCTAACCAATCAGGAAATAACGAAATATAATATGATTTTAATATTTTAAAATAATTACAATTAGGAACAGACACTTTTAATAATGCTTGGAATTAAAATACCAAAAACTTTTATACAAGTACAAATAAGAAAAATTGTTCCAATTCCAAATAGAAACCAAAAAGAAATCGATGCAAACATAGAAGAACTTTTTACTTGAAGAAAATAAACACATTAAGCAATTAAAACTTATTTCGCATTGTATAATAAAAAAGAATTGTAATTTAATAACAAGTAAGGAATTAGAAATTTTTTCATTAGATGAAAATCTAATTATTGTTAAAAAATGCTAATAATTTATTTATCAATAATACTTGCTGTTGGGTCACAGATTGCAAACCACTGCATACTTCAGCCATATGTTCTTATATATTTTTTGCTATTTCTACTTCCTCTTATTTGTCTAATATTCAAGGTTAAGCATTAGAAGTAATTCACCTCAATGCAGTTAATAATTGTATTTGCATTGTGTTTGCTCTGTACACTTTGCTAAGGCTATGTTTCGCTCACGCAATTACACGTATGTATGTTTGTTTGTGCACATTAGTTAGTCCTATTTAACATGTACTAAGCTTAATATGTAAGCAGCATATTGCGATGCTGCATTCCCATTTTTAATTTCTCTTTCAATAACTAAATTATATACAAGTATGAAGAAGCAATAGCGTTAAGCAGGTAGTTAGTTTTACGAACTGTTAGAAGTACATAACATATATATATAACATATTCACTTGTTAAAACAAAAAATTCACCAATTAGTAGGGTGCCTAATTCTTTTGGCCAAGGCTGTATATGTATATATAAATTAATACAAAGCGGAATTATGTACATATTTAGCGGTATCGAAATATTGTGTAGATTATTATTTAAGGAGAAGAATTGTGCAAATAAAGTTAGTCTAATACCTGACCACCCCCCCATGGAGGATGGGGTCATGTGTAGAAGTTCACGCAAGTGAGGAAAGTTCTCTGATCGCCATTCACTTGGGAGTGGCCAGAAACGATTCTTTTAGATATGACTCAAGCAGCTCACGACTTCCGGTCTTTGACCAAGTATCCTCTGGGTAGCCTAAGAACATCCGTTCGAAGGTGAGCTAAAGTGAGAAGGCGAAACATCCCCTGCATAGGGTTGTGCGCTGGGTTTGGGACCCGCCACGTAAAAAGCCTATCCCAATGAAAAGCGACAAACAGCCTCGGATGAGAAACCCCTCTTTTGATGACGACCATGGCAAACGAAATAAGGACAACGATATCAGGGCATGCACCTGGAATGTCCGGTCCCTTAATTGGGAAGGTGCCGCTGCCCGGCTGGTTGATGTCCTCGTAAAAACAAAGGCTGACATCACCGCCGTCCAAGAAATGCGATGGACGGGACAAGGACAGAGACGAGTAGGTCCTTGTGACATTTACTACAGTGGCCATATAAAGGAGCGCAAGTTTGGTGTGGGATTCGTGGTGGGAGAGAGACTCCGTCGCCGAGTACTATCATTCACTCCGGTGAATGAACGTCTAGCCACAATCCGCATCAAAGCGAGGTTCTTCAACATATCGCTGATCTGCGCCCACGCTCCGACGGATGAGAAGGACGATGTGACCAAAGATGCCTTTTATGAGTGCTTGGAACGCACTTATGGGAGATGCCCCCGCCACGATGTCAAAATCGTGCTTGGCGACTTTAACGCCAGGGTGGGCAAAGAAGGTATATTTGGCACTACGGTCGGCAAATTCAGCCTCCACGAGGAAACATCCCCAAATGGGTTGAGGCTGATCGACTTCGCCGGGGCCCGAAATATGGTTATCTGTAGCACTAGATTCCAGCACAAAAAATTCATCAAGCTACCTGGCTGTCTCCGGATCGAAAAACTGCCAACCAGATCGATCATGTTGTGATAGACGGAAGACACGTCTCCAGTGTTTTAGATGTGCGTGCGCTTCGAGGTCCTAATATCGACTCGGACCACTATCTTGTTGCAGCCAATATTCGCACCCGCCTCTGTGCAGCAAAAACGCACGCCAACAAACACAAGGAAGGTTCGACGTCGAAAAGCTGCAATCACAACAGACTGCCGAACGATTTTCTACTCGGCTTGCACTCCTGCTCTCTGAGAGCACTCATCAACAACTCGGTATAAGGGAACTGTGGGACGGCATTTCAAACTCCTTACGTACAGCTGCATCCGAAACCCTTGGTTTTCGGAAAGTGCAAAAGAACAACTGGTACGACGAGGAGTGCCGCGCCGCAGCGGAGAGAAAACAGGCTGCCTACCTCGCAACGTTACGATCGACCACAACACGTGCGGGATGGGATAGATACCGAGAATTGAAGAGGGAAGCGAGACGCATCTGCAGACAGAAAAAGAAAGAGGCCGAAATGCGTGAGTATGAAGAGCTTGATAAGCTGGCCGACAGGGGTAATGCTCGAAAATTCTACGAAAAATGCGGCGGCTTACAGAAGGTTTCAAGACCGGAGCATACTCTTGTAGAACCCCCAAAGGTGATCTAGTGTCCGATGCCCAGAGCATACTTAAATTATGGAGGGAACACTTCTCCAGCCTGCTGAATGGCAGAGAATGCACAACGCCAGGAGAAGGCGAACCCGATTCCCCAATCGATGACGATGGAGCAGACGTCCCATTGCCCGACCATGAAGAAGTTCGAATAGCAATTACCCGCCTGAAGAACAACAAAGCGGCGGGGGCCGATGGATTACCGGCCGAGCTATTCAAACACGGCGGCGAAGAACTGATAAGGAGCATGCATCAGCTTCTTTGTAAAATATGGTCGGACGAAAGCATGCCCAACGATTGGAATTTAAGTGTGCTATGCCCAATCCATAAAAAAGGAGACCCCACAATCTGCGCCAACTACCGTGGGATTAGCCTCCTCAACATCGCATATAAGGTTCTATCGAGCGTATTGTGTGAAAGATTAAAGCCCACCGTCAACAAACTGATTGGACCTTATCAGTGTGGCTTTAGACCTGGAAAATCAACAACCGACCAGATATTCACCATGCGCCAAATCTTGGAAAAAGACCCGTGAAAGGAGAATCGACACACACCACCTCTTCGTCGATTTCAAAGCTGCTTTCGACAGCACGAAAAGGAACTGCCTCTATGCCGCGATGTCTGAATTTGGTATCCCCGCAAAACTAATACGGCTGTGTAAACTGACGTTGAGCAACACGAAGAGCTCCGTCAGAATCGGGAAGGACCTCTCCGAGCCGTTCGATACCAAACGAGGTTTCAGACAAGGCGATTCCCTATCGTGTGACTTTTTCAACCTGCTTCTGGAGAAAATAGTTCGAGCTGCAGAACTTAGTAGAGAAGGTACCATCTTTTATAAGAGTGTACAGCTGCTGGCGTATGCTGATGATATTGATATCATCGGCCTTAACACCCGCGCCGTTAGTTCTGCTTTCTCCAGACTAGACAAGGAAGCAAAACAAATGGGTCTGGCAGTGAACGAGGGCAAGACGAAATATCTCCTGTCATCAAACAAACAGTCGTCGCACTCGCGACTTGGCACTCACGTCACTGTTGACAGTCATAACTTTGAAGTTGTAGATAATTTCGTCTATTTAGGAACCAGTATTAACACCACCAACAATGTCAGCCTGGAAATCCAACGCAGGATTGCTCTTGCCAACAGGTGCTACTTCGGACTGAGTAGGCAATTGAAAAGTAAAGTCCTCTCTCGACGAACAAAAGCCAAACTCTATAAGTCGCTCATAATTCCCGTCCTGCTATATGGTGCAGAGGCTTGGACGTTGTCAACAACTGATGAGTCGACATTGCGAGTTTTCGAGAGGAAAGTTCTGCGAAAGATTTATGGTCCTTTGCGCGTTGGCCACGGCGAATATCGCATCCGATGGAACGATGAGCTGTACGAGATATACGACGACATTGACATAGTTCAGCGAATTAAAAGACAGCGGCTACGCTGGCTAGGTCATGTTGTCCGAATGGACGAAAACACTCCAGCTCTGAAAGTATTCGACGCTGTACCCGCCGGGGAAGCAGAGGAAGAGGAAGACCTCCACTCCGTTGGAAGGACCAAGTGGAGAAGGACCTGGCTACGCTTGGAATATCCAATTGGCGCCACGTAGCGAAAAGGAGAAACGACTGGCGCGCTGTTGTTAACTCGGCTATAATCGCGTAAGCGGTGTCTACGCCAATTAAGAAGAAGAAGAATACCTGACCACCTTACAATGTCGTTACTCGGCCCTATGCTGAAATCTCGCTTGAACTTTTCGCTGTTTTGTAAATTTGCGCGGTTATAAAAAAAGCCTTATAGCCCTACACTTGTAATAATAATCAAACTATTTTAAGCGGAAATTTTGTAATACAATTCAATAATTGTTCAATAAAAATCAATGATTACTATTTTTCTAATTTAATTGAAACAGTTGAAAGCAATATTATGAACATGAAATATGAAGATTTAAATAATTTTAAAGAAAAGTTAGCATTGGATCAAATAGATGAAAAAAATAAAATAAATTTTAAAAATATTTCTCAGTTACAATTTCACAATAAAGTAATTGTAACATTTTAAAATAATAATTATTGTAATATAAGCATTTGCAAGTTTAATAATGAAACATAGATATATCAAGATGAAGTTAAATAAAAGAAGTCAGGAGAATTCTAATCTAAAAGGGGGAGTAGGTAGGTAGGAGTGCAGCCCTATCGGGCTCAATTAGCACTTGAAAAGGGGGAGTATTTATGTACATATATAAAAAACCCAACAACAAACATTAAAAATTATAAATTTGAACAACCGGAAATCCATAAATTTTTAATATGAGATCATTTCCTTTGCAAAATGTAAATCAATGTAAATAGCATAAAACAAAATCACTTGGTTCACAATATTTCCGGGAATCGGAATAACCTCTTTACCTTTAGTCAGCATTTAAGTAAATATGATTTATAAGCAAATGCTTACTTTCTTGCAAAACATATGTAATATTGTAAGTAAAATAAGTATTTATGATTTGTAAGCAATAATTAATTGCACTATTAACTTGAATGATTATAATTAATGAAGTGAAAGTTTAGTCTGATTCCACCATCCAAACCACCTGGATTTCTCTTTAGGGTTTAATTCGGTGATAGCTTTTTAAAAACGCTTGAACGCGAACTCGAAACAAAATTCGTGTGCGTAGCGGTCGTAGAAATGTTTGTGCAATCGGCGGGTGCATTGTTGTTGCTTGGGTTAGTGGTGGCGAGCATAGCGGTAAGTGTAAATTTTTTTTTTTTGTAGGTGGTATTCGGGCAATGTGGTCATCCACGTTGTTGTTTTTGGTGGAAACCTGGCAAAATCTCAGTTTTGTGACGCGCTGCCAATTTTTGCTGATTGGACTGCCAGTCAGGAGTACTCTGCTGAGAATCTGGCGTTCAGTTGTCTCTGTGACAGGATGATCTAGGCAGGATTGCCCAAAAGGTGCCGGTGTCAGTCCAGTGTTGGAGATTGTGGGCTGTGCTTGGGTAGTCACTGTTATAGAGCGGGCCTGCGCATGTGTCACACCCTTCAGTGCGTTCAGACGCACACACCTGGAGAGCAGATAGTAGAGAATACTTCTTGTTCGTAAATCTTCTGTGTTAGTGGTACGCTGGCGGATCAACGTCCGGTGTATTTAACGTGGGTACCTGCTGACGACAGCAGATCAAATCAATGCATTCATTAGCGCCCAGAAAATGCCAGGCATTTTATATACCAATGGATAGAATGGACATGCTAACCACACTGGAATGGTTCAAGGCCCATCTAAAACCACCGCCGTACTTTGGGTCCAGCACCCAGTTCTTCCCGCATTTGGGTTTAAACCACAACCACCACCATACTCCTCGAGGGGCTAGTCGAGATGAGCAGGTTAGAGCGAACTCAAAGGGCTACTGCTCTCTGTGGCTTGGGATCGGATCTCATACACACACCACACATACAAAAGCTAACCCTAAGTCCCAGCTAAACGCCTTCGCCGCTTAACTCAGACGAAATCTGCAATCCGTATTATCCTCAACATACCCAACATCCCGAAGGTACTCATAAGTCACACAGCACGCAGAAATGACTCACTCAAGTCCTTTTTTAGCCTGAATGCAACAGCACGCTGTATGAAAATCAGGTCCTAAGGGGGTACAATTGAAAAGTAAAGTCCTCTCTCGACGAACAAAAGCTAAACTCTATAAGTCGCTCATAATTCCCGTCCTGCTGTATGGTGCAGAGGCTTGGGCGATGACAACAACCGATGAGTCGACGTTACGAGTTTTCGAGAGAAAAATTCTGCGAAAGATTTATGGTCCTTTGCGCATTGGCCACGGCGAATATCGCATTCGATGGAACGATGAGCTGTACGAGATATACGATGACATTGACATAGTTCAGCGAATTAAAAGACAGCGGCTACGCTGGCTAGGTCATGTTGTCCGGATGGATGAAAACACTCCAGCTCTGAAAGTATTTGACGCAGTGCCCGCCGGGGGAAGCAGAGGAAGAGGAAGACCTCCACTCCGTTGGAAGGACCAAGTGGAGAAGGACCTGACTTCGCTTGGAGTATCCAATTGGCGCTACGTAGCGAAAAAAAGAAACGACTGGCGCGCTGTTGTTAACTCGCTATAATCGCGTAAACGGTGTCTACGCCAATTAAGAAGAAGAAGAAGGTGTGCACCTTACAGCACCTGCATAGCATCCATTGAGACGGTGCGTCGTTCAGGCAAACAGGCAAGCATCATACAACGCTGAATTGAGAACAACTTTTGGGACCCCAAGACTGGCGTGGCTGCTTCTAACCTTACAACGGCTCCATAAGTGACACAGGCCACAAACAAGCCACGATATATGGTGTGGACAGCACGATGTTCGAGACCCCAATCACAAAGTGCGTCTTATTTTGCCCGCACTTGCCTGCAGTCGCTCTTTTACATTCGATAAGTTTGGAGTAAAACACATTCTGTGACTCATGGTCAGCCACAGGCATTTGTCGCATACCTGACACCAACCCCATTCACACGGACAATCGGTGGACGAACCGGTAACAATCCGCCCTTAAGTAACATTGTCACCGATTTTTTCATCGATATGTCTACCCCCACACCTAAGCCCCAAGTATTTACAATCTCTAAGAGGTGTCCTCTTGCCCGCTCTAGAGCTGATCTCGAGTGACCTTCGACCACTTACAGAGTGGCTCGAGCTACCCAAGCAGAGAGTCCATCATCAAGTTTCAAATATATGGATAGAACCCTGCGGGCAGCCATGAACCACTCCAATCTCCACACTCCCATTCATGCCGACTAAAGAGGTCTCTTTGCCAGAAAAGTAACTCCGCCAAAGAGTAATTTCCGAGCAGAAAAGCTCCTCCAGCCATTGCTCCACACGATCCCGACTTAGATTGAATTCTATAAATATGACAAGGACATTTTGAACAGGTAACCATGCATCCTCTATACTGCGTATTTTTCTGAAGCCATACTGCCTAACCGGCCACATAGGCTGTGTTAGCTCCTGAAGCCGTTCCACCATAACTCTTTCCAGCACTTTTCCAAGTACTGGAAGGAGACGTCAGGAGAGGAACAACCCTACCGCTTTTCAATCCGCGTGGAAAGTATCTCCCCAGACGCACTTACTGTAAATAGTTTCCAGGTATTCAGCTATGAACTTCCACAAGCACAAGAGGTACCTGTCTCTCCATTAGATGATAGGGAGTTGGGGTACGCCTTTGGGCTGGTCATCTAAATGGTCCCCAGGGTTTGACAGTTTGAACGGAGAGATGTTCAAAAGCTTATAGAAGCTCATTCCGGAATACCTGGCGGCCACGCGAGTGGAAAAGTGTTAGGATTGTTCTTCTACTTAAGTCACCTGATTAGATCAGCAGCGAGCCTCGTTCTTATCGGGGTATCAGTCTCCTTCCAGTACTTGGAAAAGTGCTGAAAAGAGTTACGGTGGAACGGCTTCGGGAGCTAACGCGGGGTATGTGGTCGGATAGGCAGTATGGGTTCAGGAAGGGACGCAGGGTAGAGGATGCATTGTTTCATGTTCAGAGTGTCCTTAGGGAGAATGTCAACAAGTGTGTCCTTGACATGTTTGTTGACTTCAAGGAGTTGTTTGATTACCTAAGATGGAATCGAGTGTTGCAACGGCTGGAGGAGCTGGGCTATCCTGAAATTACTCTTCGGTGGAGTTACTTTGCGGACAGAAGGGCCTCTGTAGGCGGCATGAATGGGAATATGGAAATTAGAGTGTCACTCAACAAGTGGAGATGCATTGCAACCGGATGCTGGACCTAGGAGGGCCTCAAACCCTACCAATGTGGTTAGTGTGTCCATTCCACACTGCCAATTGGTACTGAAAATGTTTTTGAGCGTGGAGAGGTTAGGCTGTCGTTAGCGGATACCCAAGTTAAACACACCGGACGTTGTACACAGTGACGTGGGAGCCAATTCACGAATGCGACGACTGTTTGTTGGATGACAAGGCATACTTCGTTTTGCCTTAGTTCACTTTCAGACTTTATTGACGACTGGCTTTAATCTTTCACACAATACGCTCGATAGAACTTAATGTTCGATGTTGAGGAGGCTTGTCCCACGGTATTTGGCGCAGATTGTGGGGTCTCCCTTTTTGTAGATGCGTAATTGCTATTCAAAATTCTTCATGGTCGGGCAATGGAACGTCCGCTCCATCGACATCGATTAATCGGATTCACCATCTCCTGGTGCTATGCGTATACTGCAATTTAGCAGGCTGGAAATTGTAACCTCTATAATTTCGGCTCTGGGCGTTAGTCACGATATTTCTTCGGAGGTTCTACAAGAGTATACTCCGGTTTTAAAACTTTCTGTTAGTCGCTGTATCTTTTCGTAGAGGTTTGGAGCATTACCCCTGTCGGCCAGCTTCTCTAGCTCCACATACTCAGGCATTTCGTCGTCTCTTTTTTCTGTCTGCAAATGCGTCTCGTTTGCCTTTTCAACTATCGGTATCGATCCCATCCCGCAAGTGTTGTGGTTGATTCTAATGTTGCGAGGTAGGCAGTTTGGTTTTCTCCACTGCGACACGGCACTCCTCATCCTACCAGCTGTTTTATTGCATTTTCTGAAAACGAATGGTTTTGATTACATCTGTTCGTAAGGAGTTAGAAATTGCGTCCGAGAGCAAGTAGAGAGCAGAAATATATGTAGAACAGAAAATCGTTCGAGTGTCTGTTGTAATTACAGATTTTCGTCGAAATTTTCTTGTGTATGTTGACGAGCTTTTTTGGATGTACCTTGCAATAGGATAGTGGTCCGATTCAATATTGGGACTCGGAGCGTATGCTCCACGGGAGACGTGTCTTCCGTTTGTTACAACGCGATCGATCTGGTAAGTGGCTTTCCGATCCTGAAACAGCTGGGTAGCTTGATGAATTTTCCTATGCTGGAATCTAGCTCTAGAGATAACTATATGTCGGCTCCGGCGAGGCCGATCAGCCTCAACCCATTTGGGGATGTTTCATCATGGATCCTGAATCGTTGTGCAAAAGATACTTCCTGTGCCCACCCTGGCGTTACATTCTCCAAGAACGGGGACAGCACACATAGGGGCGCTCCAAGCGCTTATTGAAGACGTCTTTTGTCACATCGTCCTTCTCTTCCGTCGGGGCGTGAGCGCAAATCAGCGATATGTTGAAGAACTTCGCTTTGATGTGGATTGTGGCTAGACATTCATCAACTATCGAATTTGCGCTTCTTTATATGACCACAGTAGTAAATACCTCAATGACCTCGCCTAAGTCGTTGGCCCGTCCTTCGCATTTCGTGGATGGCGTTCACTCCAACGAGGACATCAACCAGCTAGCTAGTGGCACCTTCCCAATTAAGGGACCGGACATTCCAGGTGCATGCTCGTTAATCGTTATTCTTAGTCCGTTTGACATGGTCGTCATCTAAAGGGGAGTCTCTTATCCGAAGCTTTTTCATTGGGATCCTTTTTTATGTGGCGGATTCTAAACTCAGCGCACAACCATGGCAAGGGATTTTCGTGTGTGTTTTCGCTTTCTCACTTTAGCTCGTCTTCAAATGGATGTTGTTTTACTACCTAGAGGATACTGCCGGAAGTCATGAACTGCTTCAGCCAAATGTAAAGGAATCATTTCGGGCCACTCCCAAATGAATGGCGCTCAGAAAACTTTCACGCATACAAGTGTAGTTTGTGTGGCAGCTAAATGCAAAGAGGTCCGATATCGGTGGTGGACAAACGAGCAGCTTCTTGGGAAAAAGGACCAGTGAAAATTTTCAGATTGATATCTCAAAACCTGTATAACTAGCTCGTGTATATACCGACAGACGGGCATGGTTAAATCGACTCCGCTCGTCGCGTTTATTCATTTAAATATATATTTGATAGCGTCTCCGACATTTATTGCTTAGTGTTACCTCCTATTCCATTTGAATAAAATGCATCCAGATAAGAGAGACAAGAATGTAGCATACTTTCAAGACCTAGAGAAGAAGCATAATACTCAGTCAAGTGTAGCAAACCTATTTTCGGCGGCTGCTAAGCAAGATGACGACGGACTTCGAGCTTCGTACAATATCTCTTTGTTAATTGCTCAGAAAGGCAAACCACATACGAGTAACATCTTCTTCTTCTTCTTATTTGGCGTAGACACCGCTTACGCGCTTATAGCGAGTTAACAACAGCGCGTCAGTCGTTTCTTCTTTTCGCTACGTGGCGCCAGTTGGATATTCCAAGCGAAGCCAGGTCCTTCTTCACTTGGTCCTTCCAACGGAGTGGAGGTCTTCCTCTTCCTCTGCTTCCCCCGGCGGGTATTGCGTCAAATACTTTCAGAGCTGGAGTGTTTTCGTCCATATGCACGACATGACTTAGCCAGCGCAACCGCTGTCTCTAAATTCGCCGAATTATGTCAATGTCGTCGTATATCTCGTACAGCTCATCGTTCCATCGAATGCGATATTCGCCGTGGCCAATGCGCAAAGGACCATAAATCTTTCGCAGAATTTTTCTCTCGAAAACTCTTAACGTCGACTCATCGGTTGCTGTCATCGCCCAAGCCTCTGCACCATATAGCAGGACGGGAAATATGAGCGACTTATAGAGTTTAGCTTTTGTTCGTCGAGAGATTGCCTACCTTTCAATTGCCTACTCAGTCCGAAGAAGCACCTGTTTCTAGGCTGACATTGTTGGTGGTGTTTACGCTGGATCCAAGATAGACGAAATTATCTACGACTTCAAAGTTATGACTGTCAACAGTGACGTAAGTGCCAAGTCGCGAGTGCGACGACTGTTTGTTTGATGACAGGAGATATTTCGTCTTGCCCTCGTTCACTGCCAGACCCATTTTCTGTGCTTCCTTGTCCAGCCTGGAGAAAGCAGAACTAACGGCGCAGGTGTTGAGGCCGATGATATCAATATCATCGGCATACGCCAGCAGCTGTGCACTCTTATAGAAGATGGTACCTTCTCTATATAGTTTTGCAGCTCGAACTATTTTCTCCAGAAGCAGGTTGAAGAAGTCGCACGATAGGGAGTCGCCTTGTCTGAAACCTCGTTTGGTATCGAACGGTTCGGAGAGGTCCTTCCCGATCCTGACGGAGCTTTTCGTGTTGCTCAACGTCAGTTTACACAGCCGTATTAGTTTTGCGGGGATACCAAATTCAAACATGGCGGCATAAAGGCAACTCCTTTTCGTGCTGTCGAAAGCAGCTTTGAAATCGACGAAGAGGTGGTGTGTGTCGATTCTCCTTTCACGGGTCTTTTCCAAGATTTGGCGCATGGTGAATATCTGGTCGGTTGTTGATTTTCCAGGTCTGAAGCCACACTGATAAGGTCCAATCAGTTTGTTGACGGTGGGCTTTAATCTTTCACAAAATACGCTCGATAGAACCTTATATGCGATGTTGAGGAGGCTGGTCCCACGGTAGTTGGCGCAGATTGTGGGGTCTCCTTTTTTATGGATTGGGCATAGCACACTTAAATTCCAATCGTTGAGCATGCTTTCGTCCGACCATATTTTACAAAGAAGCTGATGCATGCTCCTTATTAGTTCTTCGCCGCCGTGTTTGAATAGCTCGGCCGGCAGTCCGTCGGCCCCTGCCGCTTTGTTGTTCTTGAGGCGGGCAATTGCTATTCGAGCTTCTTCATGGTCGGGTAATGGAACATCTGCTCCATTGTCATCGATTGGGGAATCGGGTTCTCCTTCTCCTGGTGTTGTGCGTTCACTGCCATTCAGCAGGCTGGAGAAGTGTTTCCTCCATAATTTAAGTATGCTCTGGGCATCAGTGACTAGATCACCTTTGGGGGTTTTACAAGTGTATGCTCCGGTCTTGAAACCTTCTGTAAACCGCCGTATTTTTTCGTAGAATTTTCGAGCGTTACCCCTATCGGCCAGCTTATCAAGCTCTTCGCACTCACGCATTTCAGCCTCTTTCTTCTTCTGTCTACAAATGCGTCTCGCTTCCCTCTTCAACTCTCGGTGTCTATCCCATCCAGCACGTGTAGTGGTCGAACGTAACGTTGCGAGGTAGGCAACCTGTTCTTTCTCCGCTGCGACACGGCACTCCTCGTCGTAACAGCTGTTCTTTTGCATTTTCCGAAAACCAATGGTTTCGGTTGCAGCTGTACGTAAGGAGTTTGAAATGCCGTCCCACAGTTCCCTTATACCGAGTTGTTGACGAGTGCTCTCAGAGAGCAGGAGTGCAAGCCGAGTAGAAAATCGTTCGGCTGTCTGTTGTGATTGCAGCTTCTCGACGTCGAACCTTCCTTGTGTTTGTTGGCGTGCGTTTTTTGCTCCACAGAGGCGGGTGCGAGTCTTGGCTGCAACAAGATAGTGGTCCGAGTCGATGTTAGGACCTCGGAGCGCACGCACATCTAAAACACTGGAGACGTGTCTTCCGTCCATCACAACATGATCGATCTGGTTGGTAGTTTTTCGATCCGGAGACAGCCAGGTAGCTTGATGAATCTTCTTATGCTGGAATCTAGTACTACAGATAACCATATTTCGGGCCCCGGCAGAAGTCAATCAGCCTCAACCCATTTGGGGATGTTTCGTCGTGGAGGCTGAATTTACCGACCGTAGTGCCAAATATACCTTCTTTGCCCACCCTGGCGTTAAAGTCGCCAAGCACGATTTTGACATCGTGGCAGAGGCAGCTCTCATAAGCGCGCTCCAAGCGCTCGTAGAAGGCATCTTTGGTCACATCGTCCTTCTCTTCCGTCGGGGCGTTGGCGCAAATCAGCGATATGTTGAAGAATCGCGCTTTGATGCGGATTGTGGCTAGACGGTCATTCACCGGAGTGAATGATAGTACTCGGCGACGGAGTCTCTCTCCTCCCACGAATCCAACACCAAACTTGCGCTCCTTTATATGGCCACTGTAGTAAATGTCACATGGACCTACTCGTCTCTGTCCTTGTCCCGTCCATCGCATTTCTTGGATGGCGGTGATGTCAGCCTGTATTTTTGCGAGGACATCAGCCAGCTGGGCAGCGGCACCTTCACAATTAAGGGTCCGGACATTCCAGGTGCATGCCCTCAAATCGTAGTCCTTATTTCGTTTGCCATGGTCGTCGTCAAAAGGGGGGTCTCTCATCCGAGGCTGTGTTTTCTCTCTGATGTTACGAGTAACATCGGAGAAGAGTTAATATTGCCAGCACTAAATGAAATAATAACTACCGTGCTTCATAAACTGGCCGCAGATATTATCCGAAAAATTTTTTTGAGTAATAATTCTGTGCAAAGACGAATTGATGAAATGGCTGAAAACATTGAAGAATCATTGTACGATCACCTGAGGTCAAGTCAATTTTCAATTCAGCTGGATGAGTCCACTTTACCAACTAATGAAGCATTGTTGTTGTCTTACGTGAGTTTTATTAAAGATGAGAAAATATGTGAAGCACTATTATTTGATAGAAATTTAGAGACCGATACAAAAGGCGAAACCATATTCAATATATTGGAAAAATTTTGCGATGAGAAAGAAATTCCTTTGAAAAATATTATTTCTGTTGCTACGGATGGCGCTCCGGCTATGACAGGGTGCCATGAAGGCTTCATAGCGTACTTAAAAAATAAAATTCCAGATATCCATGGTGTACATTGCTTTGCTAGAAACTTAAGTGAAAAACTATTTCAATCACTGCAATACTATGTCATCAAGGCAGTCAATAAAATCCGCAACAGCTCTTTGAGTGATAGATTATTTCATCAGCTTTGTGTTACTAATGACGAGGATTTCAATCGTTTGTTGTTTCATACTGAAGTTCGTTGGCTATCACGAGGCAATTGTCTGACTCGATTCTATAACCTGTTTGACTCTGTTATAGCGACAAACTAAATTTAATTAAAACAAAAAACGTCGTTGCTGCTTTCGCAGCCAAACTGCTTCTACACAAAAAGAATCTGGGCAGACGTGAGTTTCACAATTTTCCGAATTTATCAGTATCATGCAGTCACGACGAATTGTTGCCTACTGCCAACAGGCAAACACATTGACTTCACCGAACGATACCAGGACATTTTGAACTTGGAAATACCAGACGGGTGTTGGATCCGTTTTAAAATGTCAACACAGCAATGTCACCTCAGCTGGAAGAAGAACTTATAAAATTGACAACAAACGAGGAAATAAAAATCAAGTTCAAAAATAGTTACCAAGAATTTTGGCTACAAAAACCGATCTCGCAATTGTACCCTGGATTCTGGTCAATCGTTCAACGATTCTTGATAGCATTCCCATCGTCATATTTGTGTGAACGTGGATTTAGTGCTGTGACAACACTGCTTACTAAAAATAGAAATTGTTTGCTTGTTACCGAACGTGGCGACTTGCGACTGTTCTTGAGTAAATTGGAACCTGATATTAACAAACTTATTAAACAGCATCAGATTCACCCTTCACATTAGTTTTTATATAAGGATCGATTATTTTTAATAAAAGATACTATAAAGTTGCGTTTCAATAATCATTCTTATTGGCATGTGGAGCCCGAAGGAGTTAACTTGAGACCTAAGCGCCGTTGTATGTTACCTACTGCGCTTAGGTTTCAAGTTGCTAGTTATAGTAAAAGTTTCGTTTAGAATTCTCCGTTAATATACATATATAGGTCACAATAATTAATTTGAAGATATAGTGGTTTATAAATAGGTGAAAAAATGGGGGCGCTAAAAAAATATTTATTCTCAAAGTGGGCGGTAGACAAAATAAGTTTGGGAACCACTGAACCACATCATTGAGTCATTTAACAACCTAGTATGGTTCTTCCCAATTGCACTGTTATTCGGGAGACAATCTTTTCTTTCGTTGTCTGTTTTATAATAACACCTAATCTTCTTCTCTAAAACCCTCAGAGTGCATTGCCATCTCGTGTTTCGCTTTAACTATATCACTCATAATTTTGGTGTGCTGTCTTACTATAGCATCTATACCCCTCGTCCTCTCTTCTAGGATGCTGTTGACTTCCTTCACAAGGTGGTGTTTATTCCAAACTTCGACTCAATCGGTAACCGGAAATCATTACCAAAACTTACTCTCGGTGAAGTCTGCCCCGTTTTTTAGTATATACCACACCGATAAGCCACCAGGAACAAGGATATATGGGTATCCCTCTCTTTTTAATACTTGTCTACAACTTTTCTCAAATATTGTTCCAAAGTTCAATTGAATCGTTCTACCATGTCATCGAACTGTAGTACAGTTGTACGGGTTTTTCGAATATCTAGTTTCTGGTATATCTTTTGAATTGGAGCTGATTCTAAATTCCTTCCTTGGTCAGTATGTAACTCTATTGGAACACCATATTTCGATACCCAATGGTTGATGAATATATCCATTGCTGTATCAGCCTCTTGTTTAGGAATTTCGTATACTTCTGGCCATGTGTTGAAATAATGTACCAACCCAATAATGTTTTTATTTACGTTTTAATGATTTCCATGCGTCCTCTACTTGGACCATTGTGCTACTCGTTGAGAACTTCGGAAATTTTTACTTTTGGAACAATCATCAGAACTAGGGAGCTTTGGTCATCTTCACCTTCATATACGCGATATGTCTTTGCGACTGGTCTTTCTGCGGTTATTTCTTCCCTAGTTGGACGTTCATTCATCTTCTCTCTATGTACTACTGTGATAAAATTGAAAAGTGAGTTTTTAATTTATACTTCGCGTGTTTTTCGAATCGGTAAATTTTTTTCTGTAAGTTGGTAGCACTGTTAGTGACATCTATGCTATATTTAACGCCAAAATATTCATCAGTATTTGAGATACACATCGTTTTGTGAGGGTCTAAAAGTGAATTCTTCGATTTTCACTATGTTTGAATTTATTGAACAAAGAAGTGCGATAATGCACCATCTCATACTGCATTCGTCATTAGTGATCATTTCGCCATATTTTCAACTAATATCGTGCTGCAACCACCACATTCACCTGATTTACCTTCGTGTAACGTCTGGCTATTCAGCAAATTCACATGACCACTTCGAGGACACCGTTTTGACTCAATTGAGGATATAAAAGAATCGAAGAAGGCTCTGATGGCCAACACGACGAAACATTTCTTCTAGTGCTATGATGACTGGAAAATTTGTTGGCATAAGTTGTCCCTTGCAGCGGCAAGGGATTACTTTGAAGGAGATGAAATAGACAAAATTCACCTTTCAATTTGATCACAGTAGTATAACTCATTTCAAATCTGGGTTTTCTTTCAAACATTTTCTGAATTCCTCTGGATCTCAGTCTGATGTTAGTCGGCCATTTATAATGTTCTCTTTGGAATGAGCTTTTGAGCAATGGCTGCATTCCAAACCACAGGGACGGCGGGACATAGCTTTGCGATGTTCTGTAGAGAAGAGGTAATTTTGGAGTCTCTTTTAAACCATACTTATGAAAGTGTTGGTTGCACTTCACCAATGCCAGTAATTCCCTTAGCGTTACACACAAATTTCTCTCTGACTTACTTATTGTCAGACTAGTCAGACTTTAATACCCACCACTTAGAACGCCACTTCCTGCTCTTTATTCCACTCAAAACCTCCATTCTTTTTCATGAGTTCACGTAGACTACTAGCTACGCTGGAAAAAATTGGAACGAATATCCGATAATAAGTACGAAGTCGAAGGAAACTCCACAATTCATGTAGATGTTTGAAAAGAAAATATTTGCTTGAGCTCAACTTTAGACTTGCGCTAGCTATCTATTGTAAAAATTTACTTCTTAAGATATTAATCGAAGCTTTTATCCAGCATGTTTATATCGTCGAGGTACACCAAACAGGTCTTACAGTGCTATCCTTTTAAAACCTGGCCCATAAGTCTCTCAAAGGTGGCAGGAACATTACATAATCCAAAACATCTCCAACACTGAAAGCCGTATTTGTTATCTTTTACCTCCACTTGCCAATAACCACTGTTCAAATAAAGTTTTGAGAATAATTTCGTGTCTGATAACGAGTTCTAGAGATGGAAAATATTTCAGTACCTGTGATTTTGTCACTGCTACTTAAAAATCATTGATCACAGTTGCGACAAGTTTCCTAAAGTATCCGTGGCAGTGACTGGAATTAGATAACACATGGGAAACTACAACAAAGTAGCAGTCACAGTGTCACATGAAAAATTGCGACTGCGACTGCGACAAGCATTCACAGAGGAACATAAAAACTTGCGGCTGTGATGAATTTATATTAATTAAAGCTAAGAATTCTCTTTTAATTTTGGAGAAGTAAAAATTGGTTGACATATAAAATAATTTAATTTAGCTTTAAACGGGTAATACTCATGTACAAATTAAATTGATTACAGAAACCTCAATGCGGTAAAATTTCATCAATTTCATATACATTGGTACTGTTAATATAAATAACGAAATATTTTTAAAAGTATGTTTTCGTTTTTCGTGGAAAAAAAACCTTCAGAGATAATATTTATTGTGACTATAAAAATGTGCTTCATAAAAAATAACGGACCATTTACATTAATTGTAGTACGAAACGGTTACAAATCATTTTGCTTATCTATATAAATAAAAATGAATCGCAAAAATGTATGTATGTACGCTCATAACTCAATAACGCCTGGACCAATTTGGCCAATTATTTGTCTTAAATGTTCGTTGAAGTTCAAAGATGGTTTTTACGGCGAGAAAAATTCGAATAATTTCCGGAAAACCCCTAAAAACAGCCCTTTTCTTTTCCCCGTTCAAACGTTGCAATAAAAATGAATGTTTGTTTGTTAGTAAAACTAAGAGAACGGTTGAACCAATCTTGAAATTGAAAGGTTGTTTGTTGTGGATCGGGAAAGGTTTAGAAACAAATACCTTATACTTTTCATTAGGAGAAGTCGGAAAATTGGACAATTCCAAAAAGTAACATTTTCCATACACATTTTTCTCAATTTTTGTTTGTTTTGTTTTTCAATATTTTGATTTGTAAATTATTTGAATTGTTCAATTTTGATCGCTTGCTTTTTTATTCCGGCTATCCAAAGGAAAAATTATTTAAAATTATTCAGTGAAAACTTTATGTGTGTTTCACACAATGTGAACAATTTCATATTGAAATTTGTTACGAAGCCACTAAGAGGTCGCGCTAATAATGGTCGGCGTTCTTTTTGCCATCAACGTATGGCAGCCCAAGAAAAGGCAAGAAGTACTCCCAAAATGCGATGACATACATACGTGCGGAATTATGAATCGCGGTCAATCAGCTAACGATATCACAGCACGACTTATTAAACAATAGCTGCGATGTTTGATGGTCTTAATCTTGAAGCAACCTGTGGTATATATGGTGCTGTTAGATGTTGAATGTATTCTGTAGAGTAGCAAAAAAAATGTTTGCCGCACGCACACATTCTTCTTTGGATGCGGATGGTGATTACACTAGATCAAATTGATGAAATCACTTCAGCGGAAATTCATGATTCAGTGATAGATCCAGAATTATACGAAGTGGTGAAAACCAATATGGCTCATGGACCTTGCGAACCTTACAATCCCACTTTGGTTTGTATGTTTGACAATTAATGCACGAAACACTACTCATGTGCTTTCCTTTCGGAAATGGAAATGGGAATGATGGATATTCACTGTATCGGCGTCGCTCACCAGACGATAGTGGCAGAACATTTAGCATTTAGAGGCGTGAATATTGACGTTAACAACACATCGAAGCTGACAACACATGGATCGTACCATATTCGCCCCTTTTGTCTAATTCACATTCAAAACTCATGTCAATGTTGAATATTGCAGATTGGTGAAATCGATCAAATACGTTTGCAAGTACGTCTCAAAAGAAAGCAACATAGCGGTTATTGGCCTTGAATGATATGAGATCAGCAGTATCGAATGGGTGTGAACTGCAATAAAGCGCTTTGTAGGATATTTACTTTTGCAATTCATGAAAGTTTGTCGACTGTTGTGCGACTCGCGGTTCAACTTCATTTAAGTCATTGCGTATTGTGAATGGTACAGTGTGTGCAACTTTTTGAGAAGCATGCCAGCAGTTGCATTTGCTGAAATATGATAATCACTGGAAACAAACGAAGGACAATGCAATAGTTACTTCGCATGCCACTGAAGTTCGCATACTTTTCGCGAAGATCATTTCGACATATCAGCCTTCAAATACGCGTTAATTATGGGATACGAAAAAATGACATTGCCGACGACATTTTACATTGTATTCGCTTAGAATTGGAAATGGGCAAATTTCGGTTCATACTTCCAGTTTTTCCTTTTGTCAATTCACTTGAACGGAAGATGAACTCATCACGAATGTTTATCCGAATATTGGTCAAATTATCGTAACTGCAATTTCTTGAGTGCACGCGCAATTTTAGTTGCCAAAAATACCGATGTTAATGACTTAAACTGGAAGATTCAAAGTCAAATTCTGGGAGGTTTGCGCTCATATAAATCGATCGATCGTCTTGACAAGGAAGACGAAACCGTATTACCCAGTGGAATTTCCAAATTGCGTTTCACAGTTGGATCTGTCATTATTTCGTTTCACAATCTTCATGCGCCGAAACTGTGTAGTGGAACCCGACTGATTATGACGCAGTTATCGAATACAAGGGACAGCCATTTCAGTGCAAACGTATTCAATTTCCAGGGAAAATTGCCTTTGCGTTGACAATCAACAGGACACAAGGAAATCGGGAAATACTATGTTTTTCACACGGCCAGATATACGTGGCGTATTGACGAGTTGGAAACCCATCTTCTCTGTATATTTACGCACCAGAACAGAAATCAAAAAAATATGTTATTAAGTTGCGCTACATTAAAAAAATGTAGAAAAATCGAAAATAAATCACTTTCGAAACAATATAACTTCACCTTTTTTTCATTTCAACACACATAATTTCACGCAGGACAATGGCTGCGGGATCAGCTAGTACGTAATAAAAATTAAAGATATCTGTATCAAAAAGAACCAAGACGAGTTATATGTAGCAATTTTTTAAAGAGGTGTGTAAATTTTGTTAAAAGAATAAATTCACGGCACTCACCTTAAATGCGATTGAAGTCGATAACGTTCGAAAAAAATTATAAATTTTTCGGTTGCGTATACGCGCACGGATCGATCGAGAAAGAGGCTCGGCGCCGTTCGCCAGTCCCTTTTGTTAATTGTGTTCGGTGTCCTCGGGTGTGTGGTGTATATGATGCAGGTGTGTTGAGTATGATGTGTGGATGATGTATATGGTGTAGGAGTGTTATATTATGAAGGGTTCAAAAGCTCATTTAGCCATCCCGGCAGCCCCTAGGCGACTGTTTAGCCTAGAAGGCGCTGCAGCTGTTTCAGCGTAGCCACAACGCTGCTCAGACCCGTGAAGCGACGAGGTGGTGGTCCAGGCTGTCGACGCCGCCACGAAGTTCCACTCCGCTGGTGTATGACACTATCAGCGGGTGGAAGTCGGGATATGCGGCCGCGATGGTTGGTTGGCCGGTTCAATTCGCGTGACGAGCTGCGATGTAGCAGCGTGTGATGCGGCCGGTGACATATTCGGCACAGCCCCCGTGACTCACACTCTGGGGTTGCATGAGTGTGCGACAGCAGTTGAGGCAATGCCCGTGTGCCTGGGCAACTTGCCGCCGTTGCAAAGGTCGCATACACCTAAATATTTTACAATGGTGTAGACCAGTGGTTCCCAAACTTATTTTGTCTACCGCCCACTTTGAGAGTAAATATTTTTTTAGCGCCCCCATTTTTTACCTATTTAAAAACCACTATAACTTCAAATTAATTATTGTGACCTATATATGTATATTAACGGAGAATTCTAAACGAAACTTTTACTATAACCAGCAACTTGAAACCTGAGCGCAGTATACATACAACGGCGCCTAGGTCTCAAGTTAACTCTTACGGGCTCCACCTGCCAATAAGAATGATTATTGAAAAACAACTTTATAGTATTAAAACAGAGAATATTTTATTAAAAATAAAACTAAAATAATCGATCCATATATAAAACCTAATGTGAAGGATGAATCTGATGCTGTTTAATAAGTTTGTTAATATCAGGTTCCAATTTACTCAAGAACAGTCGCAAGTCGCCACGTTCGGTAACAAGCAAACGATTTCTATTTTTAGTAAGCAGTGTTGTCACAGCACTAAATCCACGTTCATACAAATATGACGATGGGAATGCTATCAAGAATCGTTGAACGATTGACCAGAATCCAGGGTACAATTGCGAGATCGGTTTTTGTAGCCAAAATTCTTGGTAACTATTTTTGAACTTGATTTTTATTTCCTCGCTTGTTGTCAATTCTATAAGTTCTTCTTCCAGTTGAGGTGACATTGCTGTGTTGACATTTGAAAACGGATCCAACACCCAGCCTGGTTTTTCCAAGTTCAAAATGTTCTGGTATCGTTCGGTGAAGTCATGGTGTTTGCCTGTTGGCAGTCGGCAAACAATTCGTCGTTACTGCATGATACTGATAAATTCGGAAAATTGTGAAACTCACGTCTGCCCAGATTCTTTTTGTGTAGAAGCAGTTTGGCTGCGAAAGCAGCAACGACGTTTTTTGTTTTAATTAAATTTAGTTTATCGCCTGTTCTTGAGTAAGCAGCAACGACGTTTTTTGTTTTAATTAAATTTAGTTTATCGCCCTGCAGTTGGAGATTCATGTCGTTGAACAATTTATACAGGTCTGTCATGTAAGCTGTATCATTCTTTGATGTTATGAGCTTGTCTTGAAATTCTGTATCTTTAGTTTCCAAGAACTCTACAACAGAGTCAAACAGGTTATAGAATCGAGTTAGACAATTGCCTCTTGATAACCAACGAACTTCAGTATGAAACAACAAACGATTGAAATCGTCGTCATTAGTATCACAAAGCTGATGAAATAATCTGTCATTCAAAGAGCTGTTGCGGATTTTATTGACTGACTTGATGACATAGTATTGCAGTGATTGAAATAGTTTTTCACTTAAGTTTCTAGCAAAGCAATGTACACCATGGATATCTGGAATTTTATTTTTTAAGTACGCTATGAAGCCTTTATGGCACCCTGTCATAGCCGGAGCGCCATCCGTAGCAACTGAATTAATATTTTTCAAAGGAATTTCTTTCTCATCGCAAAACTTTTCCAATATATTGAATATGGTTTCGCCTTTTGTATCGGTCTCTAAATTTCTATCAAATAATAGTTCTGCACATATTTTCTCATCTTTAATAAAACTCACGTAAGACAACAACAATGCTTCATTATGTAGTTGGTAAAGTGGACTCATCCAGCTGAATTGAAAATTGACTTGACCTCAGGTGATCGTACAATGATTCTTCAATGTTTTCAGCCATTTCATCAATTCGTCTTTGCACAGAATTATTACTCAAAAGAATTTTTCGGATAATATCTGCGGCCGGTTTATGAAGCACGGTAGTTATTACTTCATTTAGTGCTGGCAATATTAACTCTTCTCCGATGTTACTCGTATGTGGTTTGCCTTTTTGAGCAATTAACAAAGAGATATTGTACGAAGCTCGAAGTCCGTCGTCATCTTGCTTAGCAGCCGCCGAAAATAGTTTTGCTACACTTGGCTGAGTATTATGCTTCTTCTCTAGGTCTTGGAAATATGCTACATTCTTGTCTCTCTTATCTGGATGCATTTTATTCAAATGATCTTGCAGTTTTGAAGTCTTCATTGCTTCATTCGAAAATGTTTTTAGACATAGAAGACACAAAGGCGAGGATGGGTTTGTGGGATTTTCAATGAATCTGAATTTAATGTATTCCGCACAGTATCGTCGTCTCTTCTTTTTTACTTCCGACATTGTTTTGCTTTGAGAAATACGTTTAACTTCGCGAGTAGTGTAAAGGACTCGTAATTAATGCTCATCTATTGCGCGCAAAACCACAAATGAATATAAAATAAATATTACATTGTTTATATAGGAATGCTTGAGCACAATTATTATATAGTAGTCCAAAAATATGAATTCTTATTCTTCCTAGAAATACATTTGTAAAAAAAGGATCTTTCTCCTTTTCGTATTTTCTTATTTTTCCTAGAAATACATTTGTAAAAAAGGATCTTTCTCCTTTTCTTATTATCTTATTTTTCCCAGAAATACATTTGTAAAAAAAGGATCATTATCCTTTTTTTATTTTCCTACCTACCCTACACCTTTGCGCAAATGATTATATTATGATAGCAAATGCCCACATTCAGATTTGGCAATGGCAATAGCAATACGTTTGACAGTTAGTATTCTATAAATTCTATCCTGTCGAGATGTCTCGTTATGAAACGGAGTGACCGATTGACATGATTTTCATTGTTTCTATATTCAATAAAAAAGGACAGATATATGAACTACGCGGAGAGAAATATAGAACCGAGTTTGAGCAATCTTTTAATTCATATTAGTTGATTTTCACAAGTTGTTGTTGAGAGTCGAGAGCTCATGTAGTCGTTGTCTAAGAGGCCTCCTAGCTAAATAAAATTACAAATAACCCCCCAGGCCTCTACACAACGCCCCTATTTTCTTTCTGGGTCTTTTACCGCCCCCCTTGACACCTGCAGCGCCCACAAGGGGGCGTTATCGCCCACTTTGGTAAACACTGGTGTAGACGATGTGGGCGTCGACAGATGGGGCGCCTTATCCGATGGGTCTCCGAAGTCCTTGATGTTGTCGGTGGGGATCGTGTGCCACCACGAGGTGCGGATGCAAGTACCGCTGCAGGCGCGGTTGCCGGTACAAGTGCCGGCGTTGTTGCCGGTGCGATTGCTGGCGTGGTTGCCGGCGCAGCGGCCGATACTGTTTCAACTTCCCTTCGGAGCGCTGGTGTAGGCCCGTTGCCTGGCACATTGGTAGCCACCCGAACGGTTGGCATATTTGCGACAAGCGTGTCTACATCTATGGTAATCTGTATAGAAAAGATTGTTAATTATAAAATTCTACAGATTGGCAGACATGGTGATCGTGCCACGACATGTGGCATGAACGTGCCATCGTATTAATCGACAATTTTTTTTTAATATCTTGGTTGTGTGATCTTCTTCTTAATTGGCGTAGAAACCGCTTAAGCGATTATAGCCGAGTTAACAACAGCGCGCCAGTCGTTTCTTCTTTTCGCTACGTGGCGCCAATTGGATATTTCAAGCGAAGCCAGGTCCTTCTCCACTTGGTCCTTCCAACGGAGTGGAGGTCTTCCTCTTCCTCTGCTTCTCCCGGCGGGTACTACGTCGAATATTTTCAGAGCTGGAGTGTTTTTGTCCATCCGGACTACATGACCTAGCCAGCGTAGCCGCTGTCTTTTAATTATCTGAACTATGTCGATGTCGTATATCTCGTACAGCTCATCGTTCCATCGAATGCGGTATTCGCCGTGGCTAACGCGCAAAGGACCATAAATCTTTCGCAGAACTTTTCTCTCGAAAACTCGCAACGTCGACTCATTCGTTGTGGACATCGTCCAAGACTCTGCACCATACAGCAGGACGGGAATTATGAGTGACTTATAGAGTTTGGTTTTTGTTTGTCGAGAGAGGACTTTGCTTCTCAATTGCCTACTCAGTCCGAAGTAGCACCTGTTGGCAAGAGTTATCCTGCGTTGGATTTCTAGGCTGACATTGTTGGTGGTGCTTACGCTGGTTCCAAGATAGACGAAATTATCTACGACTTCAAAGTTATGCCTGTCAATAGTGACGTGAGAGCCAAGTCGCGAATGCGGCGACTGTTTGTTTGATGACAGGAGATATTTCGTCTTACCCTCGTTCACTGCCAGACCCATTTTATGTGTTTCCTTGTCCAGCCTGGAGAAAGCAGAACTAACGGCGCGGGTGTTGCGGCCGATGAAATCAATATCATCGCCTTACGCCAGCAGCTGTACACTCTTTTAGAAGATGGTACCTTCTCTATTTAGTTCTGCGGCTCGAACTATTTTCTCCAAAAGCAGGTTGAAAAAGTCGCACGATAGGGAATCGCCTTGTCTGAAACCTCGTTTGGTATCGAACGGCTCGGAGAGGTCCTTCCCGAACCTGACGGAGCTTTTGGTGTTGCTAAATGTCAGTTTCCACATCCGTATTAGTTTTGCGGGGATACCAAATTCAGACATCGCTGCATAAAGGCAGCTCCTTTTCGTGCTGTCGAAAGCAGCTTTGAAATCGACGAAGAGGTGGTGTGTGTCGATTCTCCTTTCACGGGTCTTTTCCAAGATTTGGCGCATGATGAATATCTGGTCGGTTGTTGATTTGCCAGGTCTAAAGCCACATTGATAAGGTCCAATAAGTTTGTTGACGGTGGGCTTTAATCATTCACACAATACGCTCGATAGAACCTTATATGCGATGTTGAGGAGGCTAATCCAACGGTAGTTGGCCCAGATTGTGGGGTCTCCTTTTTTATGGATTGGGCATAGCACACTTAAATTCCAATCGTTGGGCATGCTTTCGTCCGACCAAATTTTACAAAGAAGCTGATGCATGCACCTTATCAGTTCTTCGCCGCCGTGTTTGAATAGCTCGGCCGGCAATCCGTCGGCCCCTGCCACTTTGTTGTTCTTCAGGCGGGCAATTGCTATTCGAACTTCTTCATGGTCGGGTAATGGAACGTCTGCTTCATCGTCATCGATTGGGGAATCGGGTTCTCCTTCTCCTGGTGTTGTGCGTTCACTGCCATTCAGAGGGCTGGAGAAGTGTGCCCTCCATAATTTAAGTATGCTCTGGGCATCAGTGACTAGATCACCTTTGGGGGTTCTACAGGAATACGCTCCGATCTTGAAACCTTCCGTAAGCCGCCGCATTTTTTCGTAGAATTTTCGAGCATTACCCCTGTCGGCCAGCTTATCAAGCTCTTCGTATTCACGCATTTCACCCTCTTTCTTCTTCTGTCTACAAATGCGTCTCGCTTCCCTCTTCAACTCTCGGTATCTATCCCATCCCGCACGTGTAGTGGTCGATCGTAACGTTGCGAGGTAGGCAGCCTGTTTTCTCTCCGTTGCGTTACGGCACTCCTCGTCGTACCAGCTGTTCTTTTGCACTTTCCGAAAACCAATGGTTTCGGTTGTAGCTGTACGTAAGGAGTTTGAAATGCCGTCCCACAGCTCCCTTATACCGAGTTGTTGACGAGTGCTCTCAGAGAGCAGGAGTGCAAGCCGAGTAGAAAATCGTTCGTTCGGCTGTCTGTTGTGATTGCAGCTTCTCGACGTCGAACCTTCCTTGTGTTTGGTGGCGCACGTTTTTGCTGCACAGAGGCGGGTGCGAATCTTAGCTGCAACAAGATAGTGGTCCGAGTCGATGTTAGGACCTCGGAGCGCACGCACATCTAAAACACTGGAGACGTGTCTTCCGTCTATCACAACATGATCGATCTGGTTGGTAGTTTTTCGATCCGGAGACAGCCAGGTAGCTTGATGAATCTTCTTATGCTGGAATCTAGTACTACAGATAACCATATAATAACCGAATTTACCGACCGTAGTGCCAAAGACACCTTCTTTGCCCACGCACGATTTTGACATCGTGGCGGGGGCAACCTTCATAAGTGCGCTCCAAGCACTCATAAAAGGCATCTTTGGTCACATCGTCCTTCTCTTCCGTCGGGGCGTGGGCGCAAATCAGCGATATGTTGAAGAACCTCGCTTTGATGTGGATTGTGGCTAGACGTTCATTCCCCGCAGTGAATGATAGTACTCGGCGACGGAGTCTCTCTCCCACCACGAATCCTACACCAAACTTGCGCTCCTTTATATGGCCACTGTAGTAAATGTCACAAGGACCTACTCGTCTCGTCTTTCCGAGGACATCAACCAGCTGGGCAGCGGCACCTTCCCAATTAAGGGACCGGACATTCTAGGTGCATGCCCTCAATTCGTAGTCCTTATTTCGTTTGCCATGGTCGTCATCAAAAGGGGGGTCTCTCATCCGAGGCTGGTTATAGCTCTTCACTGGGGGTGTTTTTTTGCGTGGCGGTCCCAAACCCAGCGCACAACCCTTGTAGGGAATGTTTCGCCTTCTCACTTTAGCTCGCCTTCGAACGGATGTTCTTAGGCTACCCAGAGGATACTTGGTCAAAGACCGGAAGTAGTGAGCTGCTTGAGCCATGTGTAAAAGAATCGTTTCTGGCCACTCCCAAGTGAATGGCGATCAGAGAACTTTCCTCACTTACGTGAACTTCTACACATGACTCCATGTGTGATATGGTGGGTTAATTCGAACGGTTGTTATGGGCGTATTTCTCGTTTTATTGTTAAATTTAATGATTTTGTTATATCGCGGTTTGGTTTTTTCGGCTTTGGATTCGCGGTCGTCGGTGGTTGGTAAAAAGCACAGCTTCACGTGCGGTCTGGTTAGTGTTCAGTTTTGCGTACGGAGATCCACGACTCGTATGTGACCGTCGGAGCCATAATGTAGCCGCCACTCGGTAGGGGGTAGACAATCATCATGAATGAGGACACAGTCTCCAAGTTTAGGCGCTTGTTCAGTAGTCTTCCAACGGTATCTTTTGTGGAGATCCTTTATGTACTTGTCCTTCAATCGGCGGCTGAATTCATGATGGAAAATGTTAATTCTTTCCCATCTATTTAATAGGGATAGCGACTCCACGCCTGGCTCAGCAATGGCCAGGATGGGTGCTCCTTTGAGAAAATGCCCTGAAGTTAAAGCGGTGAAATCTGAGGGGTCTTGCGATAGTACTGTGAGTTGCCGTGAATTGAGAACGGCTTCAATTCGATTTAACAACGTCGTGAACTCTTCGTAATTGAATATATAATTTCCAGCTACCCGTTTGAAATGGGATTTGAAGCTTTTTACAGCTGATTCCCATAAACCGCCTATATGAGGAGCGCTTGAGAGTATAAATTGCCAAGTGATACCTTGAGGGGCGTACTTTTGTACGATGTTGGGTGACACTTGCTTTAGGATATCCACAAATTGCTTTTCTGTGTCTCGCTGAGCTCCAATGAAAGTTTTGCCGTTATCGCTCATGATTTTTAAAGGTAGCCACGTCGAGCGACGAAGCGAGCAAATGCCGCGAGAAAAGCCTCCGTCGTCAGATTACTACATAGCTCAAGATGTACTGCCTTTGTCGTGAAACATACAAAGACAGCCACATAGCTTTTCAGGAGAGTGGGAGACCTTAACATAGACGCCTTTACCTGGAAAGGCCCAGCAAAATCAACACCTGTAGTGGTAAAAGGCAGAACGAAATTGCAGCGTTCAGGTGGAAGTGCTGCCATAATCGGCGTTCGCATCTTCTGTTTGTGCATAGTGCAAATCTTGCTCGTGAAGATGCACTTCTTGATTTACGACTTAAGACGGGGGATATAATACACCTGGCGTACCATATGTTGGATGAGGCGATGTTCGGCGTGTATCATTAAGATGTGGTGTAATTGAGGAACAATTTGGCAAATGGTGACCTCTCTAGAATTATTATGGGATGGCGTTCATTGTATGTTAGGCTCGAATTAGCAAGCCGACCATTGGCACGAAGCAGACCTTTCGTGTTCAGAAATGGGTTTAGAACTAAGAGTGAGCTCTTTTTATCAATCGGCTTCGATTTGCTTAGTAGCGATATATCGCGGCTGAAATAGCGCGCTTGTATATATGCTATTAGTGCGACCTTTGCTTTTTGTAACTCTAGGTGCGTCACTGTGTTGCATGGGAAATTATGTGATCCCTTGATTTTGCTTTTGAGTTGTTCTATAAATTTGAACATATAAGCAACTACTCTGAGAGCTCTTGGAAACGATGAAAATCGTTCAAGGATGTCGGTATCATCCAATAATGTGTGAAAGGTGGCGATTTTTCGACCTTCTGGGGCGATAATGTTGCGCATGGGGGACTGTGGCCAAGAATCAGGGGATTCTATCAACTATTGGGGGCCATTCCACCAGAGGGTGGTAGTGGCAAGGTGAAGTGGCTTGCACCCTCTTGTACCTAGATCGGCAGGATTGTCAGCACTGGCTACGTGACGCCAAGTGGCTGATACCACAAGGTCAAGTATTTGAGACGTTCGGGTAGAAATATACGTCTTCCATGAATATGGTGGTTTTTCCAACCAGGCTAGTACAATTTCGGAATCGGACCACAGATATAGTTTGCATTTTGTCATGTTTAAATGCATTTGCACCATGGCTACGAATTTGGAAAGTAGTAGCGCGCCACAAAACTCAAGTCGTGGGAGACTTATAGTTTTTAAAGGTGCCACCTTTGCTTTTGCGACTAATAAGTGGCTTGTGGTCGTGGTGTTACTTCGCGTGCGCACATAGATAGTAGCGCTGTATACCTTTTCAGAGGCATCACAGATGTCATGTAATTCGACTTTGTGTTCGGGGGAGTAGTTTAACCATCGCGCAATTTGTATGTGAGAAATATCATTCAGATTGTTTGCGAACTGGGACCATTTTTCTAAGCGAAGAGGTTTCACTTGTTCGTCCCAGTCGGTTCCATCTAGCCATAATTCCTGTATTAAGATTTTCGATTGGATCATAATTGACGAAAGCCATCCTGCGGGGTCGAAAAGTTCTTAAAATCTGTCTTTTTGTTATGGCTGATAATGCGGATATGGACTCTGTCGTGTATGAGAACTGGTCAGATATCGCATTCCAATGGATGCCTAGGGTTTTTGTTGTACTTTCCCCTTCGAATAAAAGGAAATTAGTGTCCAACAAATTTTCATTTGGAATATTTTTGAGTGTATTTGGGTGATTTGCCGTAGTCTTTTTTAATGGAAACCCTGCGGAGGGCTTTTATTACCTGTGATAAGGCCTAGTATGCTTGTGGAAGAGTGTGACTTCCAGACAGAATATTGTCTACATACGTTTGAGTTTTCAACACTTTAGTTGCCAGATTAAATTCTGACTTTGTGTTGTCTGCCAATTCGTGAAGTGTTCGAATGGCTAAATATGGTGCACAGTTAACGTCATATGTAACTGTTTTTAATTTTAAGTCGCGTAAAGGACTGGTGGGGGATCATCGGAACATAATCCGTTGAAAATCTGGGTCGTCTTTATGTACGACTATTTGCCGATACATTTTTTTAACGTCCCCATTGAATACGTATTTGAATATATGCCAACTTAATATCAGAAGCATTAAATTTGGTTGAAGTGTGGGTCCCGTAAATAGGATATCATTTAGGGAATTGCCCGAACTAGCGGTTATCGAGGCATTAAAGGCAACTCTTTCTTTTGTTGTTTTTTTGTCCGGCTTTACTATTGCTTGATGCGGGAGGTAAAAGGAGTACTGGTAGTCGTACGACGTACCGAACTTTTTCTGATCTAGTAGTTGTGGTTTTGTAAAAGTCTTCACAATACTGATCTTCAGGGGTTGTGACTGATATGGGGGAAAGTTCTTCTAATTCCCAAAATTTTTTCAATTATGAATTGAGGTACTCGTTTGAGACTTCCTCAACTTGAGTTGTCATTGTTGTGACTGATTCCGCAACTACTCCACTTAGGACCCATGCGATACTGGTATTTTGCGCCAGAAGTGTTTTGGTAATTTTCTCAATACTTTCGAGAATAATTTGTGGTATGAGATCGCTGCCTAATAGAATATCTATTTGAGCGGGGGTATTGCAGTTCGGGTCTGCTAGCTTTAGGTGTGAAACCTTTTGCCAATGCTTGCTATTTATATGATAGCTGGGTAACATATTGGTTAATTGCGGTAAGACAATAGCTTCTGCTTGTATGCGCTTATCCGCTTTGGGGGAAAAGAGGGTAATGGGGCAGATTTTTTTGAGTTTTGAACACCTCTTCCGCCCATTCTCGTGATTTCAAAATTGGCCAGTTTTGTTGGCAACTGTAGCCTGTTTTGAGTTTTAGACGCTATAAATGATCGTTGTGATCCTTGATCTATTAAGGCTCTGAGTTTAAACAGTTCTCCTCGGTGTTCGATGGAGACAACTGCTGTGGGTAATAGTACCCTACTGTGATTTTCGCTGTGTAGCGTTTGGGTTTTTACAGCCTTTGAGCAGCATGGTGCTTCTTGGCAGTTTTCAGATTTTGTTGTTGCAACTAATCATGTTGCTCTTTTTACGTTTGCGCTGTTTGGGGGGTGAGCTGGAAAAATTTGTTATATGTAACATTGAATGATGTCTTTTATGGCAGTAAACGCAATTAAATTTGCTTTTCGCATGACGTTTGTTTATATTGTTCGAAAGTGAACGATTGATTCTTAAAAAAGCTTCCATTTAAATTATTGTGACTACTTGTTTGGGGTCTATTGAAGCTTCTATTGAGGTCGTTTTGAACGTTTTTCGTTTTGTTTATCTACTTTTTTTATCTACCCCTTCTGCAATTTCATATTGGGTAGTAAGAAATTCTTTCATTTGCTGCCACGTTGGGCACTTTCTTCGCGATGAGAGCGATTGCTCCCACAAAAGTAACGATTTTTCAGGTAATGCAGCTGGGAATATTCTGTGTCGATAAAACGGACAAACAATTTGAAACAGTGGATTGAAGCTTTATGAATTCTTCACTGGTTTCTTTCTGAATTGTTGGTTCATCGATTCATTAATATCGTGACTTGCTTGTCAACCAATATTCTCTTGTTTTCGGAACGTGCTTTAAGAGCTTCCCAAGCAAAGTTGAAATTTTCGTCATTAAGAGCGAACTATTTGACTATTACGACTGCTTGACCTTTGGTTTTGTATCTGAGGTATTACAATTTCTGCTCTTGTGATAATTTAGGATGGTTTATGTACATCAAAGCATGTCCCGGAAGGATAGCCACTGTTCATAACCACCATGAAATATATCTGTGCCGCATACTGGCACTTTAAGGTGAATGCCTGAACTTGCCTTTGTGGCAGCTCTACTCTCGGTTGGGAAGTAGGTGCAATTGATTTGATTAGTTTTAGTTGATCAGAGATCATGGCTTTTGCCTCTTCGAATTGGTCTAAGCAATTTTCGTATTTTGAGCAAGCCGAGGATTTAAAATTTTCTGGTAGATCTGAGTCGTCAGATTCTACGATTGCGTCATATGCCGCTTGGAGACGTGTCCACAAGTTGTCAAGATTTTCTTTTTTAATTTCTAATACCGATTCAGAATTATCTTGAATCGGTGAAGATGACAATCGAGCGCAATATCGAATTAGACTGTCACTCTCGGTAATAAATTTGGTGTATGAAATATCTTTCACCTTTTTTTGTTTTGTAGCACCTTCCTTTGAACGTGTAGCATCTGCAGGTGTACACGGACTTTTTTCGTCTGAAATCATCTTTGGAACTTTTAGCAACTGAGTTGTTTTAGATTCTGAGCTCATTTAAAAATGTATAGAATAAATCAAAACGTCTTAGTGAAAACTAGACTTGTAGTTGCATAAGATGTAGTTTCGTATATAAACAGTTGAATAGCAGACTATTTGTATATAAGAGTTTCAAAAAAAATCAATAAAACCAATGGATTTTTGATAAACCGAGATTTAAAAAATATTTTCGTATATATATGTATTTATATGATTAGACGAGAACTCTTTTAAGTAAATAAGAGTTTTGTACGAAATTGATAAAACGATAACGCTCTACGTATTTGATAATATGTGTAATTGCGAACTTTTTAAGTTAATAAGAGTTTTGAAATGAAATACATAATTAATCGCTTAAATTTGATTTAATTATTTATTAACTAGCTAACCCGGCGAACTTCGCACCGCCTAATTATTGGAGGCATATTTAGTAAGTCACAAACACACGACACAATACTTTTATTGAAATTTGCTGCTTTTAGATTTTTAGGAATATTAAAGAATTACAGTATAGATGCACAGCAAAGAGACGTTAACATTTCAAGTGACATTTTACCGTAGACAATTTTTTTTGAGTGAATACTGACAAATATTTACACTATAACTATCAAACTACATCTGTCGTTTTTTTTTTGACGATGGCCATGGTTAGGAAAAGAAGAAGAACTACATCCGTCATCGAGAAAATAAAGAATTCAAACAACTATAATATAGTTATAGTGAAGCTATATATCCCTCAACTCCTTAAAATGCATTGTCCGTTTTGTAAAAAGTGAATGGAACGGCAGTAAAAAAATAATAACTGTCCAGATTGTATTAAATTATTATTAAGATGCGACGAATGCTATAACATAATCGCTGTTACCTTCAGATTTTGTACCAAGTGTGGTAAGAATGTAGAACGAATAATACGCGTGAACAGGGCAAAAGTACAAAAAAATATATTAAAGCAAAAGCTGATATCTAAACCAAAACACGTTTCTACAATGCCATCTTCATCATCTGAGGAGACATTCTGTGAATTCAATTTATCGGCCGAAGACATACAGGACATTCAAGTTATTGAAGACAGCCAAAAGCCCAACATCAAGAATGTTCTGATAGATATTGATGTTATTGAAGACAGCCAGCAGCTCAACATTGATAATGTTCTGATCGAATCAGATTTGTCCGAGTCGCCTAGTACTTCCACCATATTATCATGTCCTGGCGAGCCAAGTGGTTTCCAAGTAGATGGAGCCAAGTTGATGGAAATAAAGAGTTACTAATACACGTTGACATTAAGGATCCAAATGCACATATTATATACATATTAAGTTATTTATTTATATTTATACGCTTCATATACAAAAATTTAAAATTTTCTTGGATGTGCTCGTTTCTGGACGGTGAACATGATAAACAAATCTTTGCTTAAATTAAATACAACACAGTTATGATCATATAGAGTTAATTAATATAGTGCTTTCTGGTAGACAATATTTTTAGTTTTTTTTTGCGGTGCGTAAATAAATAAGGCTGTTGGTTTTCCGACACGCGAACACGCAACGTATAATTGTCCATGTGCGAAACAGGGAAACTCTAAGTTTATTCCGCAAACTTGCAACGATTGGCCTTGCGATTTATTTATGGTCATCGCAAACGCCAGACGCACGGGAAATTGCAACCTCTTAAAATCAAACGGCAAATCCGTTGGAATCATAGGTATTCGTGGGATTAAGACATCCTCTCCTTTGTATTTTCCTTTGATTATTTTAGCTTCGATGATGTTATTCATGAGTTTCTTCACAACCAATCTCGTTCCATTGCAAAGTCGAGGTTGATTAATATTACGCAGCATGATGACAACTGACCCTACTTTTAATTTCAAATTATATGGTGGTAGTCCAGGCAAGTCCAATGAATTTGAAAATTCTATAGGATAGTTGACTACGTCATCCTGGTTTGTGGCCGTGTCAACTGATTTGTACGTAAACAACTCTCCTGGAAGGAAATTCTGAATGGTAGCATTGAGATCATCGACATCTTTGTTTTTTCCTGCCAATATTGCTCGTTCACTTAGCCAATCGTGGTTATTATATTGTTGTTTAATGTCCGGAAAAACACGCTGAATAAGCTCCTTTTTCGATTCTGTGAAGTGACAGAAATCTGTGGGAAAAGTCATTAATCCGGTCGAGCTGTCAACTGCGACCTTACCATTGCCAATATCCAGCAACTGCTTCGAAAACACAGTCGCAGTTTGATCTTGTTGCAAAAACACTCGCATGTTAGTAGTTAATTGTAGTGTCCTTACGTGCCGCCACAAATTTGATGATTTTAGACATGCGTTTATTTCGTCAGCAACATTCGATCGAGGAATTACTGGAATAGTCTGACGAAAATCACCTGACAACAGTATCATAGCTCCACCAAAAATGCTTTGGTTATCACGTAAATCTTTTAACGTCCTATCTGGTGCCTCCAACGACCTCTTGTGGGCCATTGTGCATTCGTCCCAAATTATCAATTTGCATACTTGGAGAGTCTTCGCCATAGCGCTATTTTTGGCAATGTTGCAAACTGGCGTTTCGTTGATATGCATGTTTAATGGTAATTTTAAGTGAATGTGCAGTTCGTCCGCCTTCTAATAAAGTTGCTGCTATTCCAGATGAAGCCAACGCTAGGGCTACCTCATTTTGCGATCGGATCTTTGCTAATAGCAATGAAATTAGGAACGTTTTCCCAGTACCCCCAGGAGAATCAAGAAAGTAAATCCCCCCAGACCCACTGTTTACAGGTTGTGTTAACGATCGTACGCAATCCTTTGTTCTTCGTTCAATTGCGTAACAGTTGTGCGAACTGCTTCGGTCATACCTTGAGTATCGTACTGGAGTTCTTTTTGCAACTCATGGTTTAATGCATCTTGCATAGCACGATTGGGTGCTGTCAGGCCCAAACACGACAATACTTTATTTGCCATCAACAAACACATATCTTCTATTATGATCAATGTGTCATTGTAAATCTCTGCCGTAATTTCCAATACAGCAACACATCCTCAGACATGTCATCCCTATATTTCATCCACAAATCATTCGGATTTGAGGGGAAACATGTCGATATTATAATCGCAAACAGTGTGCGAATTTCATGCGGCGATGAAGATATCACGGAATCCTTGAGCGTATCATCCCAATGCGAATCGTTTTCAAGCAACCGTAATAATTGACACGCCTCACGGTAAGTCGCACCCAGATGTCCATCAACTGTTCGCAATTGTTGAAAAGATGTCGGACCAGGAACATTCACCAATAACAATCTAAGATAATAACATTCATCGTTATTAGGATGTACTGTATATATACGGCCTATAGCATCTGTGGCAAATACATTTTCATATCCTTCAAGTGGTGTTCCTTGTTTACGACGCTGAAAAGACTTTGATGATGCGTCCCATGTGTAGTAGCGCGGCATATCAGCATACAGCAAAGTGCGAGCGAATTGATCAGTTGCACAAATTGAGAAGAAACCTGTCAATGTGGTTACAGGTGGACGTGCCGCTCTATCCACAGCGTTGTTTGGGTTGAAATACACTCGTTGTCCATTTTCTAAATGAACTGCCAAATGCAATACAGTGGGATGTCTTTCATGAATTGCAAACGAAAATATGCGCCAAATAGCCTCGTTGCTGCTTACATAGCGACCCATCTGATAGTGAGACACTTCATCATTTGTGTTTGTTACTGCGAACATGGCCATGTCGCTACCTTTGTTAACATATTTACATATGTACTTTATGGATTCCACAGAGCTACAAAATTTCACATTGATGTGAGCTTCAAAAGTTTTGGACAATATGGGAGAGAACGGCACAATCCAACGATTGTCTACATGAAAATCTTGTCCTTTTATCTTGACTTCTACAGAACGTCCACCGTCCTCAACTGATCGCCGACGATACAATGGGTAACCATCGATTCCCGAGATGGTTTCAGCAAGCAAGTTTCTCAGGTACCGTTTGGAGAACTTGTCGTCGATCATACAGGGTGAGCTGTTGTTGAAAACTCCGCAAGGTCCATGTATCATGTGTTTAGTTACTATCGTATGCAATTTTGGGTCAACCGTTTCATCAGGAATTTCGGCTGAAATAATGGAATCAATTTCTTCTGGCCTTATTTTGTCAACCAACCAGACTAATATATGAGCATGTGGCAAACCACGCTTTTGCCACTCAACAGAAGTACATCCAACAACGTACTTGGCCATACATACGATGCTTTGTAATGAAATTCATTAAAGATTTTAATTTTTGCTTGTAAACGCTGGCTGTGATGTCATGCCTATCAAGTGGTGTTTGGTTGTGTAGCAGTTCTTTTTTTATTTCAATCCATTGTGGGTTACAGGTGAATGTAATAAATAGGTCTGGACGGCCATACTTTCGAACATAAGACATTGCATCTTGAGCATACCTGTGCATGTGGCGCGGGCTTCCGATGTAAGTGGCCGATAAAATTGTCATTCTTCCTACATTATTTACATTGCCGTCAGCATTGATTGCATCGCGAAGATGAATGTACTCTTCAGATCGAAGCTGCTGTTGGTTAAGACGGATGTATGTCAATCTTTCAGTCTCAATTTTGACGTACATGTCCACTGCATACTGATGAAAGAGCCGTTGACACATCAAAATGCGATTTACTCCACCTTCACGGATCATGAGTCTGCATGCATAATAATTCATGGCACTGACTTTTTTGTGAGTATCAGCACCTGGAAGTACATATGATAAAAAAATACATTTATCTATTGAACATATAAAATATTTTATTTTGTATAATCTAATTACCTGTTGTTGGATTAACTATTTTGATATTAAAATGGTACCCATCTTCTCCCTGCCAGAAAGTTAATGGGTATTGTAAAGCATCATAAGCTCTATGCGTTTCATATACACGTTTCAATTCATTGTTCCGGCGATGAAGTACAATATCTCTTGATTGCAAATTCTCTCCAACAATGACAATAGCCACTTCATCTATTGTCGGTGAATTAAGCCTCCTTGCATGCTCTCCAGCAGGTGTTTTGTCGGCTCTTATTATAATATTATGGCTGTCTGATGACATCCGATCCAGTGCCATTTTGAACATCTTCACTAATTCATTATTCTCGTGAAGAATTGTTTTCAGTTGTTGGACAATGATTCGCTTGACGGTTGGATTATGACCACAACGTGTATCAACTTCCACATCTTGATTGCCCATAAAATAAATTTGCAAACATTTATGATCTGCATCTGGCACTGGCAGCATTGCCCCCAGTAGGTGATGAATTTGTCCTTGTATCTGTAATTGTTTAAGAACTGGTTAAATTAATTGTGATTCAAATACAAATTAGAATTTCACTAAAACAATTATGGTATACTATCTTGAAAGTAGGCATGAACCCGTCCTGTACTATATGCGTTGCACCAAACGATGTCATTTGGAAGCAATTATTATATTTTTGGATGTTAGCCAAGAAGTGTTTAGACTCACTTTCCATCCCATTAACTAATGAGTGTAACGGTTCAGGTGGTGGAACCAATTGAGGCAATTGTACATTGCCACCAGCACAACATAATCCTGCCTACTGGTTCACTACTGTACTTTAATGCTTTACAATGTTGACAAATGATTGACATTTCTCCAATCGTCACAGATTTGTCGGCACTATAACCAAATTCCGGATCGTAGGAAAATGCTCCTCGTTCGAGGTTTACAGGAGCATTGCGTCTGCGGAATCGATTAAATTCGTTATCCCGTGCTCGCTGCTGTTGTGATCGATGTGCACGAACTCGTTCCATTCTCCCCATCCACTTGATAGTTATTTTTACTCTTGAACGTAATTCTCCATACTTGTACGACTGTTATCATTATCAGCATCTCGCTGGTCATTAGTGCGGTTGGAGCGTTAAAGTAGCTCGTTGCACATTTACGACTTCGACGACCTCATGTCAGGTCGTTTTCTTTCCTCGGCATTGTAAGCAGCGAGAAGAAAATCACTTTTAGCAGTATTTCAATATTTCTCCAATTAAATGCTTTTTTTTAACATGAGATGACAAAACCAAGGATGTTAAAGTAGGAGCGCAGCAAAAGTCTCTAAATTTATGTTTTACATGAGATGACAAAACAATGGAACGTTCGGATACACTTATTACAGGGCATCTCGACAGGATAGAATTTATAGAATACTAACTGTTATTGCCATTGCCAAATCTGTATGTGGGCATTTGCTATCATGATATAATTATTTGCGCAAAAGCGTAGGGTAGGTAGGTTCGAGATGATGTAGCGTATGCTTTGAGCTCTTGAAAAATTTATTTTATCATTTGCGAAATGCCGTCGGGTAGGTAGCTGATGTAGGGCACGTTTTGAGCTCTTGAACTCCTTAAATCTTTTGTGTGGAACATAAAACAAGGATAAATATCCTTTTTTACAAATGTATTTCTGGGAAAAATAAGAATTTATATTTTTGGACTACTATATAATAATTGTGGCATAACTTTTATATACCAATTAAAATAATAAATTTAAAATGAGAAATGATATTTTGATTTATGCTTGTATAAGTTTATTAAATTTAAGACTTCCCAACCCAATTTGCATAATATTTCTATAAATTAACAATATTATACTAAATATTAAATGTTATTTTGAAAATGTACTTTATTTTTATAATATAACACAACCGTCTTAACTCGCTCTTCTCATTTTAATATTACCAAAATTAAAATGCCGTCGGCATATATGGAAATGGGATATGTTGCCTCTTCGAAATTTTCATATAAATGAAAACTGCGCTGTTAAACTGCCGAAGAGACAGCTTCTAGCTTACGATATATGGCAAACGATGTAGTATTCTATATCTAGTAAGCAATGAGCAATGTGGAGTCTGCACAGGCAGAGATGCCCTGTTATTATAATAAAAGTATTTTTGAGAGTTGGTAACACTGTAAGGTTGGCACCATCAAACATGTCAACACATTAATTATATTTATATTTTGAAATTAAAATAATAAATTTAAAATGAGAAATGATATTTTGATTTATGCTTGTATAAGTTTATTAAGTTTAAGACTTCACAACCCAATTTCCATAATATTTCTATAAATTAACAATATTAAACTAAATATTAAATGTTATTTTGAAAATGTACTTTATTTTTATAATATAACACAACCGTCTTAACTCGCTCTTCTAATTTTCATATTACCGAAATTAAAATGCCGTCGGCATATGTGGAAATGGAATATGTTGCCTCTTCGAAATTTTCATATAAATGAAAACTGCGCTGTTAAACTGCTGAAGAGACAGCTTCTAGCTTACGATATATGGCAAACTATGTAGTATTCTATATCTAGTAAGCAATGAGCAATGTGGAGTCTGCACAGGCAGAGATGCCCCGTTATTATAATAAAAGTATTTTTGAGAGTTGGTAACACTGTAAGGTTGGCACCATCAAACATGTCAACACATTAATTATATTTATATTTTGAAATTAAAATAATAAATTTAAAATGAGAAATGATATTTTGATTTATGCTTGTATAAGTTTATTAAGTTTCAGACTTCACAACCCAATTTCCATAATATTTCTGTAAATTAACAATATTAAACTAAATATTAAATGTTATTTTGAAAATGTACTTCATTTTTATAATATAACACAACCGTCTTAACTCGCTCTTCTAATTTTCATATTACCGAAATTAAAATGCCGTCGGCATATGTGGAAATGGAATATGTTGCCTCTTCGAAATTTTCATATAAATGAAAACTGCGCTGTTAAACTGCTGAAGAGACAGCTTCTAGCTTACGATATATGGCAAACTATGTAGTATTCTATATCTAGTAAGCAATGAGCAATGTGGAGTCTGCACAGGCAGAGATGCCCCGTTATTATAATAAAAGTATTTTTGAGAGTTGGTAACACTGTAAGGTTGGCACCATCAAACATGTCAACACATTAATTATATTTATATTTTGAAATTAAAATAATAAATTTAAAATGAGAAATGATATTTTGATTTATGCTTGTATAAGTTTATTAAGTTTCAGACTTCACAACCCAATTTCCATAATATTTCTGTAAATTAACAATATTAAACTAAATATTAAATGTTATTTTGAAAATGTACTTCATTTTTATAATATAACACAACCGTCTTAACTCGCTCTTCTAATTTTCATATTACCGAAATTAAAATGCCGTCGGCATATGTGGAAATGGAATATGTTGCCTCTTCGAAATTTTCATATAAATGAAAACTGCGCTGTTAAACTGCTGAAGAGACAGCTTCTAGCTTACGATATATGGCAAACTATGTAGTATTCTATATCTAGTAAGCAATGAGCAATGTGGAGTCTGCACAGGCAGAGATGCCCCGTTATTATAATAAAAGTATTTTTGAGAGTTGGTAACACTGTAAGGTTGGCACCATCAAACATGTAACACATTAATTATATTTATATATTTTGAAATTTGAAATTGAAATTTAAATACACGATGTTATGAGCAAAGTTGATATTATGTTGTCAATTCAAAAGTCTTGTTTTAATGCGTTCTTCAATTCGAGTGGAACTGAGAGTACAAATACCGTCAAATGTTTGACAGCAAGTAAGTGGTCAACTTTTATATGGGAAAATGGAATTGTCGTTTTACTCTATCTTACTCGTAATTTTTCCTTATTTGCTCACCGTTTAGACCTACACTGGACTACAAACATTTTAAAACCAAAGTCAGCTCAATCGGCCCAGCCGGGTCCTTCCAACGGAGTGGAGCTCTTCCTCTTCCTCTGCTTCCCCCGTCGAATACTTTCAGAGCTGGAGTGTTTTCGTCCATCCGGACAACATGACCTAGCCAGCGTAGCGTCAATGTCGTCGTATATCTCGTACAGCTCATCGTTCCATCGAATGCGATATTCGCCGTGGCCAATGCGCAAAGGACCATAAATCTTTCGCAGAATTTTTCTCTCGAAAACTCGCAACGTCGACTCATCGGTTACTGTCATCGCCCAAGCCTCTGCACCATATAGCAGGACGGGAATTATGAGCGACTTATAGAGTTTAGCTTTTGTTCGTCGAGAGAGGACTTTACCTTTCAATTGCTTACTCAGTCAGAAGTAGCACCTGTTGGCAAGAGCAATCCTGCGTTGGATTTCTAGGCTGACATTGTTGGTGGTGTTAATACTGGTTCCTAAATAGACGAAAAAATCTACAACTTCAAAGTTCAACAATGACGTGAGAGCCAAGTCGCGAGTGCGACGACTGTTTGTGGCACGACAGGAAGTCGCCTTGTCTGAAACTTGTTTGGTATCGAACGGCTCGGAGAGGTCATTCCCGATCCTGACGGAGCTTTTGGTTTTACTCAACGTCAGTTTACACAGCTGTATTAGTTTTGCGGGGATACCAAATTCAGACATCGCGGCATAAAGGCATCTCATTTTCGTGCTGTCGAAAGCAGCTTTGAAATGGACAAAGATGTGGTGTGTGTCGATTCTTCTTTCACGGGTCCTTTCCAAGATTTGGCGCATGGTTAATATCTGGTCGCATAGCACACTTAAATTCCAATCGTTGGGCATTCTTTCGTCCAACCGTATTTTACAAAGAAGCTGATGCATGCTCCATATTAGTTCTTCGCCGCCGTGTTTGAATAGCTCGGCCGGCAATCCACCGGCCCCCGCCGCTTTGTTGTTCTTCAGGCGGGTAATTGCTATTCGAACTTCTTCATGGTCGGGCAATGGAACGTCTGCTCCATCGTCATCGATTGGCGAATCGGGTTCTCCTTCTCCTGGTGTTGTGCGTTCACTGCCATTCAGCAGGCTGGAGAAGTTTTCCCTCCATAATTTAAGTATGCTTTGGGCATCGGTCACTAGATCACCTTTGGGGGTTCTACAAGAGTATGCTCCGGTCTTGAAACCTTCTGTAAGCCGCCGTATTTTTTCGTAGAATTTTCGAGCATTACCCCTGTCGGCCAGCTTATCAAGCTCTTCGTACTCACGCATTTCAGCCTCTCTCTTTTTCTGTCTGCAAATGCGTCTCGCTTCCCTTTTCAACTCTCGGTATCTATCCCATCCCGCACGTGTTGTGGTCGATCGTAACGTTGCGAGGTAGGCAGCCTGTTTTCTCTCCGCTGCGACACGGCACTCCTCGTCGTTCCAGCTGTTCTTTTGCACTTGCAGCTGTACGTAAGGAATTTGAAATGCCGTCCCACAGTTCCCTTATACCGAGTTGCTGACGAGTGCTCTCAGAGAGCAGGAGTGCAAGCCGAGTAGAAAATCGTTCGGCTGTCTGTTGTGATTGCAGCTTCTCGACTTCGAACCTTCCATGTGTTTGTTGACGTGCGTTTTTTGCTGCACAGAGGCGGGTGCGAGTCTTGGCTGCAACAAGATAGTGGTCCAAATCGATGTTCGATCCGGAGACAGCCAGGTAGCTTGATGAATCTTATTATGCTGGAATCTAGTACTACAGATAACCATATTTCGGGCCCTGGCGAAGTCAATCAGCTTCAACCTATTTAGGGATGTTTCGTCGTGGAGGCTGAATTTACCGACCGTAGTGCCAAAGATACCTTCTTTGCCCACCCTGGGGTTAAAGTCGCCAAACACGATTTTGACATCGTGGCGGGGGCAGCTCTCATAAGCGCGCTCCAAGCCCTCATAGAAGGCATCTTTGGTCACATCGTCCTTCTCTTCCGTCGGGGCGTGGGCGCAAATCAGCGATATGTTGAAGAACCCCGCTTTGATGCGGATTGTGGCTAGACGTTCATTCACCGGAGTGAATGATAGTATTCGGCGACGGAGTCTCTCTCCCACCACGAATCCAACACCAAACTTGCGCTCCTTTATATGGCCACTGTAGTAAATGTCACAAGGACCTACTCGTCTCTGTCCTTGTCCCGTCCATCGCATTTCGTGGACGGCGGTGATGTCAGCCTTTATTTTCCCAATTAAGGGTCCGGACATTCCAGGTGCATGCCCTTATATCGTAGTCCTTATTTCGTTTGCCATGGTCGTCATCAAAAGTGGGGTCTCTCATCCGAGGCTGTTTTGTCTTTTTCATTGGTACTGATGTTTACGTGGCGGGTCCCAAACCCAGCGCACAACCCTATGTAGGGGATGTTTCGCCTTCGAACGGATGTCCTTAGGCTACCCAGAGGATACTTGGTCAAAGACCGGAAGTAGTGAGCTGCTTGAGCCATGTGTAAAAGAATCGTTTCTGGTCACTCTCAAGTGAAAGGCGAACAGAGAACTTTTCTCACTTGCGTGAACTTCTACACATGACTCCATCCTCCCGGCAATCACTAATCGGTTATATACAGTACCAAACTGCTTTGTTAGCGGTTTTTCGGTTTTTACCGGAAAATAAACCGAATACCGAAAACAGTTTGGCAACGGTTTTCACTTATTTTTCGACCCGAATTTTGTTCTGAACCGTAAATTTAAGTTTTAGATTTTAAACCATACATATGTATAAAAATTGAAAGGATCGATGCAACTCACTTTGGTTTCCGCCAGGGGCTTTTGGGGATAATATGAGTTTTTGTATATGTGCCTGTGCTTGTGGTTGCGCTTGTGTCTGTGCGTCTTTCTCCAATCCTTGTGCTGGTGGTTGTTGTTGTGATTTCCTTGTGGCTTGTTTTTTTTCGTTTGTGAGTTATATGTTCTATTTTCTCTTCTATTTTCACAGCACAAGTTTTTCACCTTATTTATGCACACTTAAGGGTTTTTTTTGTTATGTTTTCAGTCACTTCAGCCACTCCATTATCACTTTTCACTTTACATATACATACTGTATGTGTACTATATATCATTAAATTTTTTTTTTCCACCGCACTTTCCACCTTTTTTTTGCACGTTTGTTCACTGTTTTATATGTTATGCATATGTATAGTACATGCATATATATATTTTTCGTTTTTTCCAACTTTTGCCACCATCAGTTTAGTTTTTTTTATTCGTTTTTTCACAGTTTTCACAGTTCTCCTTTTTATTCCCAATTTTTTTGTCACTACCGGTTTTGGTTTTTTTGTTTTCCGTTTTTGTTTTGGTCACCACTTTGTCACCACCCTTTTATTCTTTTGCTAACTTTTTCACTACCGTTTTTTTCCTAATTAGTTTAGTTTTAATTAGTTTATTTCTAATTTTATTACCACGTAACCGTGATTAATTTGTTACCGCGTGACCGTGAATGTTTTGTCACCACTAGTGCCGTCCGGTGCGGCTCGAAGGACCATGTAAATTCTTTTAAAAGAATAAATTCACGGCACTCACCTTTAATGCGATTGAAGTCGATAACGTTCGAAAAAAATTATAAATTTTTCGGTTGCGTATACGCGCACGGATCGATCGAGAAAGAGGCTCGGCGCCGTTCGCCAGTCCCTTTTGTTAATTGTGTTCGGTGTCCTCGGGTGTGTGGTGTATATGATGCAGGTGTGTTGAATATGATGTGTGGGTGATGTATATGGTGTAGGTGTGTTAAGTATGATGTGTGGATGATGTATATGGTGTAGTTGTGTTATATTATGAGGGGGGTCAGAAGCTCATTTAGCCATGGTGGATACAATTTTCGCAAAATGTGACATTTTTAAACCAAAAATATCGTATAAAACGTCAACATCTAATTTAAAAAAACATATGGAACGGAGGCATCCTACTGTTTAATGGGAAATCGTGATATAATTTTAAAATTATATCAAATTGTTATTGTGAAAATGTTTTTCAGCCGGTAATTACGCCAGCGCCTCAAAGTGCACCTGTTACTTTTAAAAGTCCTAGCAGACGTATGATTTCAAAATCAATGATTCTTGCATTGCATTAGGAATGTAAACTTAAGGTGCGAGAAATGAATAGGAGCGGGGAAATGTTTTGCATCACCACTGATTGTTGGATATCGCGCAACACATCTAGTTTCAGTGCTGTAACGGCACATTATGTCTCCGAAATTTTTGAATTAATGTCAGTACTTTTATTCTCATCCCAACTAAAGCCAAATCATGCAGCTGAAAACTTAGGAGAGGCGATACAACAAATCGTAAGTGATTGAAAAATTAACGACCAAATTTTGCTAACTGTTTCGGATAATGCTAGTAACATAAAAAGAGCCATAATTAATAAGTTAAATTGGAAGCATTTTGAATGTATGGCTCACACAATTAATTTAATTGTAAAAGAAGGATTGCGTATTCCTGAAGTAAAACAAGTACCTGATAAAGTTAAAGTAACAGTTGCTCACTTCAAGATAAGTACTTCAGCGAATGAAGTATTTGAAAATTACCAGCGGAGCAGCCGTGAAGAACCTCTAAATTAATTCAACAGGTTGAAACGAGGTGGAACTTCACACTGGCGATGTTGGAGCGCTTTTCTGATTTAGAGGAAGTGGTGAAATGTACATTGGTAATTATAAATAAAAATTTAACAATATTAACCAGGGACGAGTAGGCGACTGTTGCTGCCTTGTGCAAAATTTGCAAACCATTTAGAGATGCTACAGTAAACATTATTCACCACTAATAGTAACGAGTTCGCTGGTAATACCAATCGCAAATTGTAAATTAAATGTATGTAGATATATAGACACTTGCGAACTGAAATATTTTCAAACACCATAAAAAAATTATTGAAATTTTTGTAAGTGGAATTAGAGAACGTTTTAGCAGTTTGCAACACAGCAATACACTTACGGTAGCTAGTTTTCTCAATCCCGGATTCAAATTAGTGGCGTGACTGAGGAATCGGCAGCAAATAATACAAAATAAGTTATAAAACGTGTAATAGAAATGCAAAGGGAATATATATAAATAGAACTTTCAGTCTGAAACAGAAGAAAATGTATGTAGAACAATCTATATCAATATGGAGTTCTTTCGATGAATACGATAATGAACATAAACCACATAGTAGCATAGAAGCAAAAGCCATTATTGAAATTCAGCGCTACTTGGAAGATGGGCTGGTTTCCCGTTGCGAACCATTTAATTGGTGGCTAGAAAATAAAAACAGATATCCAAAAATGGCAGAATTAGCAAAAACGTATTTATGTGGTTTAGCCTCTTCCGATCCTTACGAGAGAATTCTTTCCAAAGCGGGGCAAATTTTAAGTGATCGTCGGTCATATTTTTTTTACTCAAAACAAACACTCCTCTGAATTACTCCCACATTTTACATAAAGTAATAGAGGCGTAATGCAGATGAATATCAACCCCCTCAACTTCACTCAACAGGCGAAAGAGGAGAAACCAAAAACAATTTTCCAGCGTTTTTTGCTCAAAAACCATATTATCCCGTCATCAACAGCAGTGAGACACACAACAAGTGAAATATTTAGAACAGAAAGTAAACGTTTTTTATAACAAGTCACCAATTATTACACAAGTACACATTACATTGAAATATAATACAATAGGGTGAACATCATCTTAAGTTATAATACGGATACAACACAAGGATCCACACAAAACTCATCAACAATACTTCACAACGAAGGAATCAACCTAACACCCAAAACGGATTGAAATATTTGCAATTATAAGAATACTAGCTGTGCCCGCCGACTTCATCCGCGTGGAATAGTGATTTTGGGCTTCGTCTTTATCTTCGTCCGCGTCAATTTCTGTTATCAAAGAACTTCTGCGTAAATTTTATTGTTTGTTTTATTTTCTGGTGGCAGAAGAACATATTGATTTACTCCGCAACCTGATATTGACAACGGGACATATAATTGGCCATGTGAAAAGCAGTCTTGGCGTAAATCGATCCCCACGTGTTTAAATGTTTGCCCCTGTGATTGATTTATTGTAACGGCGAAGGATAGCTTAAGGGGAAATTGAATTCTTTTGAAATTAAAGGTATATCATTTGGGATCATCGGGATCCGAGGTATAAGTACTGTTTGACCAACTGCTGGACCAGTCAAAACGATTGCAACGATCACGCTATTGCGAAGAAATTTGACTTGAAGTCGGGTCCAGTTGCATAAATTAGGTGGTTTCAGATTTCTAAGTAAAATTATTGGGCCGCCTATTTTTAGCTTAAGGGAATGTGGATGAAGGCCACTTGGGTTCACAAAATTTAGAAACTCCTGTGGGTAATGGACCACATCTTTTTGATCCATTACATTATCAATAGATGTGTATGAGACTATATCTCTTTCAAGTTTATTTAAAATTATGTCATCAATTTCGTCCACGCTACTGTTTCTCGCCGCCAATATTGCCCTTTGACACATCCATTGGTGATCTTTATTTTCTATTTCGCTGATGTCAGGGTAAACTTTTGATATTCAATTCTCAATGTTACCTACTCTTACTCCTAAATCGCGGTCAATTTCTATTTTATTTTGAAAATGAGGTATTTTCCCGTCTCCTACTAAAAGTAATTTTGAAGGGAAAGTTATACTATCTCCTCCCAAATGGGCTTTCATATTTGTCGATAATTTTAAAATATTTGCAAACTTCCATAATGGAGAACTTTTAAGGCAAGACTTTACAATGTCTGCTCTGGTTGCCCTTACTATTACGGATAAAGTTTGTCGAAAGTCCCCAGCAAACATAACAGTAATCCCACCCATGATTTTATCACAGCTTCTAAGATCTTTAAGAGTTCTGTCTAGAGCTTCTACGTGAGCTCTATGGATCATGGTACATTCGTCCCAGATTATTAAACTGACATCTTGTAAAACTTTTCCCAAAGGGCCATTTTTACGTATAGAGCACACGCTATTTTTCTCTAAAGAAATACTTAGGGGCAGTTTAAAAGTGGAATGAGCTGTGCGTCCACCTGCTAATAAAGTTGCAGCGATAGCTGACGACGGTACTGCTAAGGCTAGCTGTCCCTGAGACCTTACTTTTGCTAATATAAGATTAGTAATGAAGGTCTTGCCCGTCCCACCGGGAGCATCCAAAAAAAATTCTCCCTTCATTGAAACGAACACTTTGCAGAACACCATTATACGCTGTCACCTGGTCATTAACTAATCTTGGTTCATTTTGCATAATATACTCATTTAATTCAATAATATCATATGGTTTTCGCAATGCTACTTCTAACGGGTCCAAAAGCGAATAATTTCTTTTTGATGCAGGAAGCCCAAAATCAGTTAGGGATTTGTCGTAAATCTCATGAATTTTATCTTCAATTATGATTAGTCCATCATTGTATACATCATCATTATGCTAATGTCATATCCTGATTCTCATTACGCAGTCTGCTTAATATATCTTCGCATAAAGCATTACGAAATTTGTTCCATAACTCTAAGGGGTCAGATGGTTGGCAAAATATAAGGATGATGGTAAATAATTCCCTTAATTTTGTAGCTGACTCGGATATGACAGCATCGGACATGGTATTTTGCCAATGTTCATCTCCCTCCAGTACACCTAATTCCTTGCAAGCGCCTTGATAAGTTTGGAAAATAACACCATTCACGGTCCTTAGATGTTCAAATGACACTGGACCGCGAACATATTGCAGTAACATCCTTAAATAAAAACATTCAGTTTGAGTTGGATGAATGTTGTAAACAGGGCCTAAAGTTGTGTCTTTTTTTACACCCGGATATCCTTCAACATCTTGCCCACGTTTTCTTCTAGAAAATGAATTTCTTTGCCACACGTAATACTGAGGAACTTTGTGATATAAATGGGTTTTTGCAAAATCGTCGCTTCTGCAAAGATCAAAGAACGCTGTAAGTGTCGTTGATGATGGATTGTTAACACGATCTTGGAGATTTTCATTATTATAAAAATAAACTCTTTGTCCATTTTCCAAATGAACTGCTAAATGATCTACTGCCGGAAAACGTTCATGAATAGAAAATTGGAAAATTCTCCAGAACGCTTCCGACGAACTTATATAGCGACCATTTAGGTATCTTTCTACTTCATCGTTATTCATTTGTAACGAAAATGTGGCTTGATCAGAACCTTTATGAATATACTTACAGATGTACTTAATAGCTTTGACCGATTGACAAAACTCTACGTTAATATGTGCATTGAAAATTCGTGATAGCACTGGATTATAGGGAACCACCCAACGGTTATCCACGCTCATTTCTGTACCTTTGACACGAATTACTGCTGTGTTTCCACCATTATCTGGAGACCTGCGTCTGTAGGTTGGGTAACCGTCATCACCGGTTTGTGTTTCCGAAATAAAATGTTTAGGGTACTTTTTAGAACAAACGTTTTCTTTCATACATGGTGACGCAGGATTATGAAATCCGCAAGGACCATGTATCATATTTTTTATGACAATATTATGAAGGATTGGATCTTGTTGTTTGTCAGGTATTTCAGCCGATATTATTGCATCTATAGTATCTGGTTGTACTTTGTTAGCCAGCCACAATAAAATGTGGCCATTTGCCTCTTTTTTGCCATTCTACGCTGTAAACAAAAGCTTTCGATGGTCCAAAAATATTCTTCTTCGTTAGTAGGTCTATCATTTTCTTGAGTTTTAAATGAAATACTCTAGAAACCAAATCATGTCTGTCGTAAGAATGTTGATTAGGTAATAACTCAATTTTTAGTTCCGGCCATTCTGAGTTACATGTAAATGTAATGAAGAGATCAGGTCTTTCAAATTTCCTGACATATGTCATGGAATCTTGACGTTTTTCATTCATGAATCTGGGGGATCCTGTAAATGACGACGGCAATATAACGTGCTGGCCAACATTAGAAGCGTTTATATTCCCATCATTTACGACAGCATCTCTTCTGCTCTCAATTTTTTTTTGATTTCTGTTGATGAAGTCAAGCCTCTCTGAAATCATTTTTGCCGCCATATCAACACAATATTGGTTGAATAATCCTTTGAAATAATGTATGCTGTTAAAGTCATTTATTCTCACCATGAGTCTAAATGCATAAAACTGCATACATGATACTGTTTTAAATCTTGCAGTAGTATCCTGCTGTGGAATATTAACCCGAAATAACCCACGCGTACCATATGGTAACGCAAAATGTCATGTTACATTTTCATAAATAACTTGAAAGCTACACTACAAAACTACAAACTACAAACCGTTTTCTTATGCGAAAAATTTGAAGCTTTCCAGAATTGTGAAATTTGAATTATTGGGAGTTTAATTCGAGTAATTATCGTATCTGAAAATAAGTTGACGAAAGCAAAAGTGAAAAAATTTCGTTTTTCTATATGGCATGTCGGTAAGTGCTTTTATATAATGCTTATATTTCGACAGACTTTAGAATTAATAATACCAATCGATAGCTTAATAAGTGTGGTGTGTTGTTATGTCATCAGCTGTGGTGAATTAAGCTGTCGCATTAGGATGAGCTAGTTTTACCGAGTAGAGGGGGTGGATGCTTAACTCATTTAAACAAAGGTATCTTTGGCACTACGGTCGGTAAATACAGCCTCCACGACGAAACATCCCCAAATGGGTTGAGGGTGATCGACGTCGCCGGGGCCCGATATATGGTTATCTATAGTACTAGATTCCAGCATAAGAAGATTTATCAAGCTACCTGGCTGTCTCCGGATCGAAAAACTACCAACCAGATCGATCATGTTGTGATTGACGGAAGACACGTCCCCAGTGGTTTAGGTGTGCGACCGCTCCGAGGTCTAAACATCGACTCGGACCACTATCTTGTTGCAGCCAAGATTCGCACCCGCCTCTGTGCAGAAAAAACTCACGCCAACAAACACAAGGAAGGTTCGACGTCGAGAAACTGCAATCACAACAGACAGCCGAACGATTTTTTACTCGGCTTGCACTCCTGCTCTCTGAGAGCACTCGTCAACAACTCGGTATAAGGAAACTGTGGGACGGCATCTCAAACTCCTTACGTACAGCTGCAACCGAAACCATTGGTTTTCGGAAAGGACAAAACAACAGCTGGTACGACGAGGAGTGCCGTGTCGCAGCGGAGAGAAAACAGGCTGCCTACCTCGCAACGTTACGATCGACCACTACACGTGCGGATTGGGATAGATACCGAGAGTTGAAGAGGGAAGAGAGACGAAATGCGTGAGTACGAAGAGCTTGATAAGCTGGCCGACAGGGGTAATGCTCGAAAATTCTACGACAAAATGCGGCGGCTTACAGAAGGTTTCAAGACCCGAACATATTCTTGTAGAACCCCCAAAGGTGATCTAGTGACCGATGCCCAGAGCATACTTAAATTATGGAGGAAACACTTCTCCAGCCTGCTGAATGGCATTGAACGCACAACGCCAAGAGGAGGCGAACCCAATTCCCCAATCGATGACGATGGAGCAGACGTTCCATTGTCCATTCCATTCCATTCAGAAGTTCGAATAGCAATTACCCGCCTGAAGAACAACAAAGCGGCGGGGGCCGATGGATTGCTAGCCGAGCTATTCAAACACGGCGGCGAAGAACTGATAGGGAGCATGCATCTGCTTCTTTGTAAAATATGGAAAAGGAGCTGCCTCTATGCCACGATGTCTGAATTTGGTATCTCCGCAAAACTAATACGGCTGTGTAAACTGACGTTGAGCAAAGCTGACCGGGAAGGACCTCTAGGAGCGGTTCGATACCAAACGAGGTTTCAGACATGGCGGCTCCCTATCGTCTCTTCAACCTGCTTCTGGAGAAAACAATTCGAGCTGCAGAACTAAATAGAGAAGGTACCATCTTCTAAAAGAGTGGACAGCTGCTGGCATAAGGCGATGATATTGATTTCATCGGCCTCAACACCCGCGCCGTTAGTTCTGCTTTCTCCAGGCTGGACAAGAAAGCACAGAAAATGGGTCTGGCAGTGAACGAGGGTAAGACGAAATATCTCCTGTCATCAAACAAACAGTCGTCACGACTTGGCTCTCACGCCACTGTTGACAGTCATAACTTTGAAGTTGCAGATAATTTCGTCTATTAAGGAACCAGTATTAATACCACCAACAACGTCAGCCTGAAATCCAACGCAGGATATCTCTTGCAAACAGGTGCTACTTCGGACTAAGTAGGCAATTGAGAAGTAAAGTCCTCTTTCGACGAACAAAAACAAAATTCTATAAGTCACTCATTATTCCTGCCCTGCTATATGGTGCAGAGGCATGGACGATGATAACAACTGATGAGCCGACGTTGCGAGTTTTCGAGTCTAATGTTCTGGGAAAGATTTATGGTTCTTTACGCGTTGGCCAAGGCGAATACCGCATTCGATGGAACGATGAGCTGTATGAGATATACGACGAAATTGACATAGTTCAGCGAATTAAAAGACAGCGGCTACGCTGGCTAGGTCATGTTGTCCGGATGGATGAAAACACTTCAGCTCTGAAAGTATTCGACGCAGTACCCGCCTGGGGAAGCAGAGGAAGAGGAAGACCTCCACTCCGTTGGAAGGACCAAGTGGAGAAAGACCTGAACTCGGCTATAATCGCGTAAGCGGTGTCTACGCCAATTAAGAAGAAGAAGAATTATATGCGTACAATTTCAAACTGATCCTTCCTCAAAAATAATACAATTGCTAAATATTTGGAATAGTAGAATAGAACTGCAACCAAATACGCAGTGCAATGGATTAGAACTGGCTCAGTAATCGTTCGATGAATATTATACCACGTGGTTTTTCGTCTTTCCACGCTTGAGAACCGTTTCATAATATGCAGCACTAGGCTGACTGTCGATTGGACTGAGTGCGCAACCCAAATTCAACAGTATTTTCCCCCAAAAATGAATGCTTTAATAACAAACGAAATGCTCTATATTGATTTTTTTGTGTACTGACACAAGTTGCTTCACCAAAAATGCTATATCTCCTTAACTAATATCGGGTGATTTTTTAAGAGCTTGATAACTTTTTAAAAAAAAAAAACGCATAAAATTTGCAAAATCTCATCGGTTCTTTATTTGAAACGTTAGATTGGTTCATGACATTTACTTTTTGAAGATAATTTCATTTAAATGTTGACCGCGGCTGCGTCTTAGGTGGTCCATTCGAAAGTCCAATTTTGGGCAACTTTTTCGAGCATTTCGGCCGGAATAGCCCGAATTTCTTCGGAAATGTTGTCTTCCAAAGCTGGAATAGTTGCTGGTTTATTTCTGTAGACTTTAGACTTGACGTAGCCCCACAAAAAATAGTCTAAATTCGTTAAATCGCATGATCTTGGTGGCCAACTTACGGGTCCATTTCTTGAGATGAATTGTTCTCCGAAGTTTTCCCTCAAAATGGCCATAGAATCGCGAGCTGTGTGGCATGTAGCGCCATCTTGTTGAAACCACATGTCAACCAAGTTCAGTTCTTCCATTTTTGGCAACAAAAAGTTTGTTAGCATCGAACGATAGCGATCGATATTCACCGTAACGTTGCGTCCAACAGCATCTTTGAAAAAATACGGTCCAATGATTCCACCAGCGTACAAACCACACCAAACAGTGCATTTTTCGGGATGCATGGGCAGTTCTTGAACGGCTTCTGGTTGCTCTTCACCCCAAATGTGGCAGTTTTGATTATTTACGTAGCCATTCAACCAGAAATGAGCCTCATCGCTGAACAAAATTTGTCGATAAAAAAGTGGATTTTCTGCCAACTTTTCTAGGGCCCATTCACTGAAAATTCGACGTTGTGGCAGATCGTTCGGCTTCAGTTCTTGCACGAGCTGTATTTTTATACGGTTTTACACCAAGATCTTTGCGTAAAATCTTCCATGTGGTCGAATAACACAAACCCAATTGCTGCGAACGGCGACGAATCGACATTTCACGGTCTTCAGCCACACTCTCAGAAACAGACGCAATATTCTCTTCTGTACGCACTGTACGCATTCGTGTGGTTGGTTTAATGTCCAATAAAGTAAACTGAGTGCGAAACTTGGTCACAATCGCATTAATTGTTTGCTCACTTGGTCGATTATGTAGACCATAAATCGGACGTAAAGCGCGAAACACATTTCGAACCGAACACTGATTTTGGTAATAAAATTCAATGATTTGCAAGCGTTGCTCGTTAGTAAGTCTATTCATGATGAAATGTCAAAGCATACTGAGCATCTTTCTCCTTGACACCATGTCTGAAATCCCACGTGATCTGTCAAATACAAATGCATGAAAATCCTAACCTCAAAAAAATCACCCGATAGTTAAATCTAACTAATAGAAATCATATACATACATAGATGGTACTAATACTATCTATATACCGACCAAAGTAAAGCGTGGACGGGTCCTCTCGTATTTATTATTTAAGTGCGTATGCAGAGAATGAATATCATAGAGTAGGTCCAAATACGGACAAGCGTGCGAACTGTCAAAAACTAATAAAATGCGATGAGCATGTTTCACCACAGCTACATACATATGTATATCGGAAAGAGAAATTTTAACAGTGGCGCGTGATTAGAGCTGAGCATTCAATGAAAATTACATACATATTCTCAAAAATATGTACATTGCTATTACAGGCCTTTTGCTTATATTTGTATACGTTTACATGCAATCATATTAATTGATATGATTATCTTTTTGCGTATTTTTATGAATACATGCAAAACAGAAAATTCTTATTAAATTTTGCTATTTTCAATACTAAATTTGTAGTTAATGTGCGAATAACAGTTATTTTTTTATATTTTTCTTATACTTGATAATATAATTTCATATATGAATATGTTTGTATATATGCCATATATGAGATACTATCATTGTTTAATCCAAACAAATACTCCTCTGCATTACTCCCACAAATTACATAAAGTAATAGAGGCGTAATGCAGAGGAATATCAACCGCCCCAACTTCACGCAACAGAACAGAAGGAGAAACAAAAGAAGACGATTTTCCCGCGCTTTTTACCAAAAAGGCTATTATTATCCCGCCAACATAGAAGTAAACACAACAAGTGAAAACGGAGAACACAATTAAGTAAAAATTAAACACAAGTGAACACAGTGATACATTCAAGTGAACAAACGCAGCGAAACACGGAAAAACGTTTTTAAACAAGGAATCCACACAACATTAAACAGCGATACTCCACATCAACAACAACAACACAGGATAAAGGAATATTTGCAATCACAACAGGTTACAACACATGAAATTATTAACATAGAATTACATATATATATAAATTAAACCAATTAACCCATATTGGTAACACACAATCACACCCATTTATTTATATACTACATATATACACAGTGGAATATTAAACTAAGTTTTTATAACGTTTGAACTTAAGTTAATATCTTTTAATTATTCGCAATCGGCCCCATACGTCGACATACCCCGACATTTTTGGTCCTATCGAGCCGCGATAATTAAAATAAAAAAGTCTTCGTGGGAATTTTAACAACAACATCATCGTTGGAATTTCACAACCCAACCTGAAGGTATTAAAAGAGTGCACCCAACAAACAAAAATCCTGTACGCTGAAGCAACAGATACCCCAACAAGTAATTAAAAACAAAAACGAACCGAAATTAACAAAAAGCGGAAAATTCTGTAAGTGCGACCCATATTTTTGCTATATAATAATATAAAGTGTAAATCATATTTGTTAAAAAATAATACCCAATTGCCAAATTGTGTCCTTAAGCAGATTTAAGCATAATTTATTTGTTTTATTGGGTTGACGACAATTTGATTTGCACTATTTAATTATATATACATACATACCCAAGAGAAGAAGTGCAATAATAAAATGTATGCATATATTGTATTTTGCCGTCGGCTATTGCATTCTTCTCGTTAAACTGAAATTATATTATAAATAAATATACACCCGCAATTACATATCTACATACGAATAGCGCACCCATTCGCTTATATTTGTTGGTGTCGAAAATTGCTAGCGAACAGCACGTCAAAAGACAAATACCCAGTAGGAAATTAAAAAGGTGACCCAGTTGGAAAAAATACAAAACCCTGCAAAAATTTAATTTATCGATTTTTTTCGACGATTCATCGGAAATTCAATAATTTCATATAAATACTAACTATCAAATATCAAAGAGATTAAAACAAGAAAATTAATTTGAAATTTTTAAAATAAATAAAACACTATACGAAAAGTTTTTAAAGCTCGTTTTCTTAGATTTTTGTAAATCTACGCGATTTATTTTTCTCGTTTAACCCAAACATTAAATATATCTTACCCAAAAATGGAAATGGAAGATTTCAAAATTACAACAACGGATTTAATTGAATTCGTGGAAGACCATCTTCAGACCCAAAGTGAAGATGAATCGGTCTATACCCTAGAAATTAAAAGGGTCGAACTAAATTCGCTTTATGAAAAAGCAAAGCACTCATGCGATGCGATTAGAAGAATTTCTCGCGAAAGTCATGAAACCATCGATTTCTTTAAAGTGAAAGAAAAATATCAAAAAAGTTATTGAATGTACCTCTCTTGCTTAGCTTTCATCAACGAAGATGTAGATACGCGTAAAACACAGGTGTCAACCCAACCCATTAAGGAAAGGACTTCAGAAGCCACAATGATGGATTTCGCTCCTGCAGTTCACCTTCCACCATGCGACACCGACACCCTTAACAAATGATGGTTTCATACTTGCCTGGCAAAATTTAGTCGACCAATACGAAAATAAGAGGTTGCAGGTAAACACACAATTAAAGACCCTTTTTAACCTACCTCAAGTAACTCAAGAAACAGGTTGTGCTATAAAAAGCTTACAACGTTCGGTTAACCCTTATGTGAGCACCCAGTTTTAGCCACGTTAATTAGCACCCTGGGTACCCGGGTACCCATCACTATAATAAAACACTTTCTAAGTTTGGAAGCGAACGAAATTATAAAAAAAAAACAGTTTAATAATACTTTTAAGAGAATATAACAAGTACTTTACCTGTGTTTGACTCTTGTCGCACATTTTATTTTTCTGGAAGAGAAATCGTGATAGCGAAATCTCGCGCTCTACGGGTGGGACATGGTCAGTTTTCACCTTTACACGTCGACACGTATTCGAAATGTTTGTAGTTGTGGTAGTACCGAAGAAAAGGCTTATTTCAGTGACTTGGGAGTACACAGTTACGCAGTTTGGCAACTGTGAATCAGTCAGAAGTGAACAGCTCAGTATATACAGTAATAAACGTTTTCTTTGTTTACATACATATACTCACCTCTAGAAAATCTTAGGGTGTTGTGTTACACTTTTTTTGCTACTTTCATGGTAATTAGGGTGTTGTGTTAGCATTTAAACTACATATAAATTTTAAAATTGATGACCGAGACTTTAAAAGATATTAAATAATGCAAGTGTTTACGTTATTTAAGTGATTATATTGAATTACTTTGCATATCTGTTCAATTTTATTGGGATATTAGTTGTTGTTTAATGTTAAATCAGTTGTTTTTTTTTGTGCAATTTTGAAACACGCTTCAATCAAAATTTGGAAATATTTTGCATGCAGTAGGATACAATCCTGGGTGGTAATTTGTCGTTTGACATATACATACAAATTGACAACTCGTTAGCCGTTATAGAAAAACATCAATTGGAAATTGAGTTTGAAAAGAAAGATATGTCGAAGTTTTTAATAAGAATACATATTAGTGTTAATGATAAAGTTTATATTAAAAATTGTAGAGCCTTTTATTTGCTGCGAAAATTCACAACCCGACGTTTTAAAACATTTTTTATAAGAATTAGAACATATTTTTCCTTAAGAATTTTTAATAGGCAGGCAGCCAGCCCTCATTTTCGGCACATCAAATTTTTGTGCATTTCACATAGGTAACTACCTCCCCCTTCTAAAAGTTAGCTTCTGTATTTTAATATATTTAATAGAGTTGTAGGTTTTTGGATGCATCTATTGTGAGAGCTTAGAAATCTTTATTAATAATTAAATTATTTTGTGCAATATTTTTATTTAAATTTTTATGTAAATTATTAATTATGTTCATTTTAAGTTGAAAAGGTGAAAATAGGCCTACCGGGGAACCGAACACCTAAAAAAAGTCTGTAACGCGCTTTATTTCTAACCTCTGGGGTGGTGTGGAAAATGCAAAACTTAAATATTGAAAAATAAATTTTCAAAAATAGTATACGGATGAGAATTAGAACGATGTATTAAAAATTCAGCTTCAAATGCCTAAATATCTTCTTTCTAAATTAAAATTATTGGTAATAATATTTCAAAAACTTACGAATACAAACCGTTTTATGTTTTCTGTCTGTCAATTGAAAACAAATACATTCAGAAGAAAACTCACCACCGAGAAATCTAAAAACAGGGCTGCTTTATATTAATAAGAACTCACTACATAAAGAATATCTGACTATCAGTAAATGATATTTTTATGGGCGAAACATGACACACTATGGCGTTTAAATCAAATATTAGCAAATATATGTCATTAATAAATAATTTCCTTTTATATTAAGCAACAATGTTTATAGTTTTTGTTATTTAATAGAATAAATTTGCTAAGTATTTACTGCCTCAATACATACAGCACTGCGTTGCTACCTCTGAAAATCCAAGATGGCCGCTATTCACCCCTCAGAAAGCTACCACGAAAAGGTTATCTACTGTATATACTGTGGTACCTGGGTTTGGCTGGAAGACATTTTTTAGATGAGCAGCGAAGGTAGCTGATTTTTCTGCATCACTCCGAGCCCATTTGCCTTTATTGTCACGTATTGGCATTTCGCTTAGAGTTTGATGTGCTTTCCACAACTGCTGCTTTGTACTAGTCGGTGACAGTTTTTGAATATTTTGGCGGCTGTTATGATGGTTGATTCGAGTGCTGCGATGGTGTTTTCAATATCGACCGGTGTATCTAAATTTGATTCGAGTTCTATGTGTATGCAGATGTATTTTTTGTACTTTAACCAGTTTGTAGCTTTTGACGTGAGAATATGAGGTAACTGTTTATAGTGTGACTGATGCCGCAAAGTGAAGAGAACTGGTGAGTGTTCTGATGAGAGGTCTGCTCTTGTTTCTGCACTAATAAGGCTGTGAGGAATTTTCCTAGTTACTGCGAAGTCAATTAAATCTGGCAGCTTTTTCGGGTCTGCCGGTCAATATATAGGCTTTCCAGGAGACACGTAATCCAGCTCGTTTCTTTTACATATGTATGAGGGCGTTATATAATTGCTTCCCTTTAGGGTTACATAACGGGAACCCCAGTGAGGGTGTTTCGCTTTATAATCACCTGCAGCAAGAAAGCATTCTCCCAGCGAGCTGAAGAAATCTAAAAATTGCTTTTCTGTTATCGTGAAACGGGGAGGACAATATACGGCGGACAAAGTAATGTCACCTTGCTTTGTCTACACGCATATTGATGTTGCTTGCAGATAATTCTCAGCAGTTTCAGTTAAAGAATGGTAATTAATGCAACTCCTGATTAAGATACCAGTTCCACAATGTGTCTTTCCATCTGGATGATTCGTACAATAGAAGATATATCCCGATACATGAAAGTTGTATTTATTAATTAGGTGAGTTTCTGCACGAAGCATTATATCAAGTTCCATGTCATTGAGAAATTGTGATAGCCCTAGTATATGGCAAGGTATACCTTTTGCATTCCATAAAACAATTTTAAGCGTGCTCATTATTTTGAACTTTGGTTGGCAAGCAGTTGCTGCAGTGTGTTTTGATTTCGCATGCGGTCTTGCATTGTGTTCTGCATGAACGTTATGAAGTTCATCATGCTATGTTGCATTGACGCTATCATTGCTTCGATATTCGATTGACTACCGGATTGAACGTAGGGTTGCCGTTCTTGAGGCTCAATAAGACTCGTTGTTACTGTAGTTGTGAGTTTTCCTAGGCCTGATTTTAGGACGTTTGCAAACGATACGCCCTTCACGGTTTTTGATGGAGCTATCAGCGGATTCATAATGGAGGATACAACGTTCGGTACATTATGATTGCGTTCGGAGACTACACGTTGGTTGATCCGATTTTTTAGCTCCTTGTAGGCTGCACAACCTCTGTAGTTTGCTGTGTGGTTTCCCCCGCAGTTTCCACACTTTTTTGAATTTGGGCATTTTTTGTTTGACGTGCAAGTGGCAGAGTTACCGAGGAGATCTAGAAACTGATGCTCAAAGCATACTAAAATTATTGAGAGAAAACTTCTCCAGCCTGCAGAATGGCAGTGAGAGCAGAACGCCAGGAGAAGGCGAACCCGATTCCCCAATCGATGACGATGGAGCAGACGTTCCATTACCCGACCATGGAGAAGTTCGAATAACAATTACCTGTCTGAAGAACAACAAAGTGGCGGGGGTCGATGGATTGCCGGCCGAGCTAATCAAACACGGCGGCGACGACCTGATAAGGAGCATGCATCAGCTACTTTGTAAAATATGGTCGGACGACATAACTTCGAAGTTATAGATAATTTCGTCCATCTCGGACCAGCATCAACATCAGCAACAACGTCAGCCTCGAAATCCAACGCAGGATATCTCTTGCCAATAGGTGCTACTTCGGACTACGTAAGCAATTGAGAAGTAAAGTCCACTCTCGATGAACAAAAACAAAAGTCACTCATTATTCCCGACCTGGTATATGGTGCAGAGGCATGGAAGATGACAACATCTGATGAGTCGACGTTGCGAGTTTTCGAGAGAAAAGTTTTGCGAAAGATTTATGGACCTTTGCGCGTTGGCCACGGCGAATATCGCATTCGATGGAACGATGAGCTGTATGAGATATACGGCAACATTGACATAGTTCAGCGAATGAAAAGACAGTGGCTACGCTGGCTAGGTCATGTTGTCCGAATGGACGAAAACACGCCAGATCTGAAAGTATTCGAAGCAGTACCCCCGCGGAGGGAAGCAGAAGAAGACTTCCACTCTGTTGGAAGGACCAGGTGGAGAAGGACGTGAGTTCACTGGGAATCCTCAACTGGCGCCACGTAGCGATAAGAAGAAACAACTGGCGCTCTGTTGTTAACTCGGCTATAACCGCGTAAACGGTTTCTACGCCAGTGAAGAAGAAGAAGAAGCGGAAATGAAAATCAATAAGAACAGGCCAATTCGGTCAAAACAATATCCTTATTCTATGTCAGTAAGTAATAAGATAAGAACGAAATTCGAAACTTGCAACAAAAACAAATATTTAGGGAAATTAAAGTCCATACATTTCTCTAGTATGAGTTGTTCCAAAATAGGGATTAAATGATGATGGTTATCCGATTTTAAGACAGAAATTGACTTAAAAAAGTAACGAAATGGCCATATCGTTTTAAATGCCGAACCCGAAGGTTAATACTAGGGTCTAACCTCGTCAAGTGGTCCCTGAAAATTTCGCAAAATCACTGATTTTCAAAATTAGCAGTTCATTGAGTGAGGGACCAGACGCATGGTTCGTGATATAAATATTTCCTCGTAACTCATTTTTTTGTTACTGTTATTGAAGGTTAAAATTTATAGCACGGTAAAATTGCAAAATTATTTTCTTATAAACCACTGAACATAAAGCGATGAAATATTGTGAACTCAACGAAAAATGTTCGTGCTATATAGATATATTTTTAAAGAAGCAACAAAAACAACAACAGCAGTAGCAGCAAAGACAATAACAACAAAAACAGGAGTAGCAGCAAAAGCAACCGTAACAGTAGCAACAGTCAATATTATCATCAAAGCCAGCAACAACAACAGCAAAGTACAAAAACACTAATACATGTTACACTATAGGTAATATATAAGGTTGTCAAAAACGTCTTGCGGTATTTTCGCTAGTTGGCGCTGAAAGCGCGTAGTTCTAGTTTTATTCGTCGCATCGGGTCATGCTATACCTTTTTGGAAAGCTCATTTCACGCGGTAACACGTGTTTGACTGATTGTCGTTTCTTTTAAGTCGTTCGTGAGTTATAGCGTCGCAAACATGGAGCAAAATAAAGAGAAAATACGGCATATTTTACAGTACTACTACGATAAAGGCAAAAATGCATCTCAAGCCGCCAATAAAATTTGTGCAGCTTATGGACCCGATACAGTTTCCATTTCCACCGCACAACCTTTGGTCTCAACGTTTTCGTTCTGGTGTAGAGGGCCTGTCGTCGAAAATTGCGATAAAATCGCTGAATTGGTCGAAAGAGACCGGCATAGTAGCAGCCGTAGCATCGGTCAAGAGCTGGGCATGAGTCATCAAAAATTCATTTCAATTTCTATAAAAAAAAAATTCAATAAAAATACCGCAAGACTTTTTTGACAACCCATTATTAAAATATTAAACCTTAAGAATATATATAACTCTACTCGCCTCAACTAATTAACTTCAGAATATACGATTATACAAAAGCATTTTGTTATTATTTTGTAGGTTGTGATTTGTAAAAAACAAAAGGTATAACGGCAGAACAAATAGAGCGACAGGGACATTTTCATATACAGTGCAATCAATGACATCAGTAACAGACAAATCAAATGAAATTTATAAATTTACTGATTTGGATGAGGAAAATCGAAATCCTCATCTAAAACTAAAGGAAACCAATTTTCAACTTAATACCAGAAATAATGATATTAACAATTAAAATTTTCATTCGATACAAAAGGGATAGAGACATAACCCATAATCAAAACAAACAACTTTCGGGGCCATATCGTCCACAACAAAATCAAAGTTTTGCAGGATGATATCGTTCACAAAACCAAAATTCCTCAGGACAACAGTATCGTCCACAATCTGGACAACATCAAATGAGTTCCCATAGACAACAAAACAACCATACAAGACGGCAATCGGGCCAAAGTCATCGAAATTATTCAATGCAAATTAAATCTAATCAAAACTATTTAAATTACTGGAGATAGTAAAGAAGCTCGGAAAATAGTTGACAATAATTACAAAGAACGGGAGTTGAACCCATGGACGTGGACACATTGAGTAGAAGAGGTGATCTACAAGAATCCAAAACGAACGAGGAGTTTTTTACAAACTAGCCTCGGAATATTGGGAAAATAAAATTATAATGGTATTAACGCTTTTTGAGACACAATTTTATGCTCTGGTTGCCTCAGGCTCAACCATAAGTATAATGAAAAAATCTAGTTTTGAAAAATTTAAATTGTCAGTGAAAGCACTATGTTAAATACTTTAAACGGAATAATTGAAACACCAAATATTAAGGTGAAGAGCCCTTGTCCAAAAGAATTCAAATATCCGGAAAACGCCAGTGTTAAAGCTCAACAAAGATTTGTCATTCCTTACCTCTGGTGGGGGGAAATGAAAATACCTTCACTGAGCTGAGAATTATTTCATTCTGATTTTATTTTGTATTTTTCTTGCTTATATACAAATTTTAAAACTATCTTATCTAATTAAATATATGTATGTATGTGTATGTATGTTACAGCACACCACATGGGGTTGTTTCCAGTATACACGCACATGTGTGTGTGCTGTCATATAATTTATGTTGTATGGTTTGGGCTGTTTTCAAGTGCACAATTGCATTTGTAATTAATTGCACAAACCCTAGTAAATATGTTTATATTACATATCTTGAGTGCATACGTATTGCGTTTAAATGCATACGTGCCTCATGTATGTATGTATATGTGTTGCATATATATGCTTGTATATTATGTGTTTATTTATTGTATGTATTGTATTGCCTCGGCATTGGCGAAGATATGCCTGTTCAATATATTTGAACATATTGCCGAGGGAAAAAGTAATTGTTCAATTTTAGTGGACTGTATGTGTTTCTAAAATTGTGAGAATTACACTGTTTCATATCTTATCTAATATGTTGAATATTCTTAAGTATAATAACAATGCGTACTGAATGTCCATGTTCATTTTTGACATTCCCCTGGGCGACAAAAGTGACTTCCAACCGCAGATTGTAATCGACGTTTCGTTTGTTAACGCAAGCTGCCATGGTATTAGTAACGATGGTTGTTACTACATCCGCTTCTCCAACTAGATCTATTTCGGCTATTTCAATAGTTTTATGTACGTCTTTTTTTACTTTTACGTCTTTCATATGGTCCTTCTCCTTTTCTTTATCGCGTTGCTTATCCTTTTCCACTTCAGGTTTCTTTGATGCATGGTCCTTCTTTGTATCAATAGTTTTACGTTTGTCGTCTCTCGTTGTAGAAGTTGTGTCTTGTATCTTCTTGTCTTCATTTTTTTGTTGTATCCACACGTGTTTTGGCGACACTTGTTGAGCTGCCGATTACGTTTTTAGTGCGCTCTACTGATATTATCCGTCCATGGAGTTCGGTATGATGCAAATGCTTAATGCAACGACTGGTATCCGACGATGATGACATTGTTACGTAGCCATAACAACGTGTACCCGGAGTTCGGGTGTTGGTGACCACCTTGGCTCCGATAACTTTTCTATATTTAGAAAATATTGTTTTCAGATCACTGGCTCTCGTTAATGAATATAACCCGGATACCCAAAGATTACGTGAAGGTGTTGTCTGCTTTCCTGTGGACGACGATTTTGTAGAGATATTCACTGAAGACTTTTCTTTGTCATCCTTCTGCGAAATCTGGTTTGAAGATGATTTTTGTTCACTAATGTCTTTATCCTTTTTGTCGCCGGACTTCTCATCTTTTCTCTTTGATTTATCGTCATCAGACTTGCTGCATTTACGTTCGTCCTTAATGCTGCTGGATCCACCCTTGGATGTTCTTGTGTCCTTCAAAGCTGCAACCAGTTTTGTACTCTTTTGCGCTGAATTCCTGCCGGTAGTATCACCTTCTGCATCGCTGCATTTTTCCTTTATGTGTTTTAGTTAAGTAGTAAAATCTTCCTTCTGTGTTTTAGCATAATCTTTCAAAATGTGGTCAATTACTTCAGTTTAGTCCTTTTCTTCAAACGATTTCGTCTGGACTTCACTTTCCCACATTTCTCCATAATTTGAGCCTGCCGGAAGAGATATGAGATTGTAAGATTCCTCAGTTTTTGAAGGTTTATGTAATTCTTCAAAGAATTCTTCTTCAAATTCATTTTCTTTTTTATCTTCCTCTATTATTTCTGTTGTTTTTTCCTCAACAGAAGATAGAGGGAGTGATCGAACTGTTATTAGTTTTTCGTCTTCTATCTTTTGCACTGCATTAGTTAGTTTCGTCGCAGTTGTAGATAATTTGGGTACGATGAACAGAGTTGGCTGATTGTCATACTTTTTCTTAAGTAGACTCCTTGCAGCTTCATAATTTTGCGACGAAATTTGAAAATGCTGTACTTCTCGTGCAGCTTCGCCTTTAAGCATTGACGAAGACACAGTATTTTTTCTGTGTTCGGCATCTGCTCGTTGTCATGTACCATAACTTGAAACACGTTGTAAAAATTGGCCCATTCCTTAATATCGCCATAAAATGTTGGAATTTTTATTACTTTTCTTTCTTCAAAGTTTGGGCGATAAGAAATTTTAGGCTCTTCTTTTTGTAACCTTTTTTTTTAATTTTTAAGCTCTTCGTAGTATTCGTCATAAATTTCTTCGAATAAGATTTCAATTTCTACATTAAAATCTAATTTGCTTATTAGATTTTGGATGTCATGAATATGGAAGTTTTTCGATCTAAATCTTGGTGTTTAGCTTCAACTTCTTCAATTTTTGTTTTACTTGAAAGCTTTCTTGGAAAAGTGTTGGACGTGCACAACACCTTTTCGGAAAAATCCGCTTGGGCTTCAGGAATTTTCTTCCTGTTTATTCCCATTTTGAGAGTTTTTCCGCAACACTTTTCGTATTTATTGATGAACTGCTTGTTTTTCTCCAAAGAAATCGTTGGAGGTATTTGATTTGGTCGCCTAGTTGACCTTGCTGTGCCTCGACTCACAGCCGCTGAATATCTCTTGGTTAGCAGTTAGGTCACTGCGATTAGTCTCTGCTAAAACGGCTTATGCGAGCGGTTCTAATGCGGGAATTCTGTTCATCACACCCGTCTTACAAATATTTTAATTTAATCAATATGCGGGAATATACACGCGTCTTACAATTATTATTTTTTTTTAGTCAATATGCGGGAATATACACCCGTCTTACAATTTAATTTTGCCTGTATTTATATTAATAACAGGGCTTACTTTTTTATTTGCCTGTATTTTGTATAATATCAGGGCTTTTTTAAATTTGGCTGAGCTCTTTTGTTTTTTTTTTTTTAGGCTCGATAGGCCCAAAAATGTTTAAAACTCAATGAAGATTTTATCAAACCTTACCACTGGTGGGGGGAAATGAAAGGACCTTCACTGAGCTGAGAATTATTTCATTCTCTTTATTTTATGTTGTTAATATGCGGGAATATACACCCGTCTTACAATTATTATTTTTATGTTATCAATATGCGGGAATATACACCCGTCTTGCAATTATTTTTGTTCTAATTTGCCTGTATTTTGAACAAGGCTTTTTTGTATATTGCCTGTTTTTTAAATACAGGACTTTTTGATTTTGGCCGAGCTCTTCATCCGGCTCGAAGGACCAAAAATGTAAAAACTCAAAACAGATTATTCATTCCTTACCTCTGGTGGGGGGAAATGAAAAGACCTTCATCGAGTGAGAATTTATTCATTCTAATTGTTTTATGTTGCTAATATGCGGGAATATACATCCGTCTTACAATTATTTTGGTTTTAATTTGCTAATATGCGGGAATATACACCCGTCTTACAATTATTTTTGTTTTAGTTTGCCTGTATTTTGAACAGGGCTTTTTTGTATATCGCCTGTTTTGTAAATACAGGACTTTTGTGTATTTGGCCGAGCTCTAAATCCGGCTCGAAGAACCAAAATGTAAACTCAATAAAGAATTATTCATTCCTTACCTCTGGTGGGGGGAAATGAAACGTCTTATATTAAGTGAGAAATCTTTCATTCTGATTTTATTTTGTATTTTTCTTGCTTATATACAAATTTTAAAACTATTCTATCTAATTAAATATATGTATGTATGTGTATGTATGTTACAGCACACCACATGGGGTTGTTTCCAGTATACAATTTAATACATGTGTGTGTGCTGTCATATAATTTATGTTGTATGGTTTGGGCTGTTTTCAACTGCACAAGTGCATTTGCAATTAATTGCCCAAACCTAAGTAAATATGTTTATATTACATATCTTGAGTGCATACGTATTGCATTTAAATGCATACGTGCCTTATGTAAGTTAATACCACCAGTTCATATTACATGAACATATTGTATTTCTGTTATAAATATGTAACCCATATGGTACTTTCCTAATACTGTCCGCCTTAGGTGGTCCCAAAATATAATTCATAGATTGTAAGATGAATCTTTCCACTTGTAACATATGTCATATCTCAAGTGGATTGTTCCTAGAATGTAAGATAAATATTTGTATCTAGACTTAAGCAAAATACTGTATATAAGAAAACATAATAAAGAAAACGAGGCAGTTGCCCGTGGTTGCCCAAAAACAAACGACATAATTAATTGGCGATCCTGCCAGGAGACACGTAAACTCCTGTTGGACCAAAAAAAAAAAAAAAACAAAAGCGCGCAAAGCAATTAACGGCAAAATAAAAATCGCTAAGAGACATAAGAAAAAATCTCAGCGCCACAATTGAAAAAAAAATTCGAGTGTTTGCCAACTGCCTATCGAACGCGCCACGTCTATACGGATTACGAGCGAAAAACAAGCTAACGTACGCGTTAAGCAACAATTGAAAAATAAGTAAAATTGAGAAACAAAAAACTACAACAGTTTCACAAATAAAGTGATTTTAAAATGTGAATTGAAAAACCAAAAACTGAAAGTGAAAATTTTTGAAAATTTCAAACAAATAGAAGAAAGTGCGTGGATCTATAAACTATCCACATAAAAACAAATAAATAAAAAAATTCTGGCAAATCAGAAATTTCACCAAAAAACTGATTTCATTTAAACCTCGCACACGGCCGCCAACGACGACCATTGCACAACCAACCGCCGAAATTCGACTTAAAAAGCAACAGCAGCAGCAAAGTCAACAATAGCCGCAACAGTAGTAACAGCAGCAACAGCAGCAATAGCAACAGTAACAACAGCAGCAGTAGAAGCAGCAACATAAAATTAGTTGTAAGTAAGGCTTATACATATGTATTTATTAATTAAATTAAGTATAAAAATTGTTTATTGTGAGAATTAATTTGCTTCATGAAACTCACAAATACATATAGTATATAAAAAGGGCAAACCCGATCAAGATAATTTTATAATTTTTTAAAATGGCAGTGAATAATTTTACTGCAGACGATATAGCTAGATTAATAGCTACACAAACCGCAAACTTAAGAACTGAGATAGCTCAGTTGAGTAATAGAATTAAAATTCTAACAGATGCGTCACATGTAACTGAGTATGAAACTCAAAGAATTAACGATTCCATAACATGTGACGAAAATTTAAACATAATAAAGTCTTTGCCAGAATTTTCCGGTAAATCTTATGTCAGCTGGAGAGAAGCTGCAAAGAATTCGATGAGCCTATATATTGAAGGTAGTAGAAGGTATTTTGGAGCATTAACTTTCCTCCGAAATAAGATTGTAGGTAATGCCAATGATATGTTAACTAATCATGGCACAGTTTTGAATTTAGAAGCAATATTTGTAAGATTAGACTTTGCTTACGCCGACAGACGACCAATTCACGTAATTGATCAAGAAATGAGCGTTATGAGACAAGGATCGACATCCTTAATTGATTATTATAATGAAGTTAATCAGAAATTGACATTACTAATAAATAAAACTATGTATAATGACGCACGGCACCAATTCCGATATTACAAAACAATTAAAAATCAAGAATCGAGAAACCGCGTTAAGAACTTGTATAACTGGTTTAAATTACCCTCTAAACCAAATATTATTTACATTAACACCTACCGATTTGTCAAATGCTCTTGCTAAAGCACAAGAACTTCATTCAAATCAAATACGATCGCAATTTGCTTTGCAATTTACTAAAAACAATCATGAAATTGGTTCGCGAAACCAGCCTCAAGCTAACCGAAGATATTCGAATTTTCAGAATAACTTAAGGTACCCCCAAACAAATAATAATTCATACCAAATGTATGCCAATCACCCAGAACCTATGGAAGTGGATCAATCAATCCAATTAACAAATAAACCCAATCAAAGAAACCAACCACACGTGAGGAGTAACAGATATAATTGGCAGACAAATTATCAGCTAACAAATATACCAAAAAGGTCCATTGAAAGTGCACAAATAAGCACACAACCTCAACCAAAAATTCAACGAATTAATAATATTGGTGAGAACCATTTTTTAGGGTAAACTCCGATTTGCCGTATGTTATTAAAACCGATAAAAAAAACTGGGCAAATCTTTAGAATTCTCATAGATACGGGGGCAACCAGCTCATATATACGAGCCGGAATTTATAATAATAAAAGCATTTTAGTAATTAAGAAGAAGGTTAGAACCATTCATGGTTCGACCATAATAAAATATTTTCATAATATCAATCTGTTTGGTATACAGGAACGTTTTTGTGAAATTAACAATTTAGAGAGCGATCTTTTAATTGGAATTAATTTCCTAAATAAAATCGGAGCGACAATTGATATTCCGAATAGAAAATTGATTTATGGGAATAATAAAACAGAGAAAATAAATTTTCTCTATGATTTAATTATACTAAACCCCTTGGGACAAAAAAGTCCTGAGGCACCCGTCAGTAATAATATTAGCAAAAATGATACTAAGGATAGGAAAATTAATGAAGCAAATGCTCACAACATTTTAAAAATAAATAATGTTGAACATTCTAACGAAGTTGCTGATACGTACAAATGTAATAACAATGAAACGAAAGATATCAACATTTCATTGCTAAGAGAGGATGTTATTGTAATAATAAATAAAGCTCATCAAAATGTTAACATGGATTTACCTTTTAGAACAGATATTAAAGCAGAAATTAGAACTGAGGATGACAAACCTATATGGTTCAAACAATATCCTTATTCTATATCTGCAAATAATTTTGTTAATAAGGAAATCGAAAGTTTACTCGCAAAAGGGATTATACGACAAAGTAAAAGCCCATATAATTCTCCCGTTTGGGTCGTTCCAAAAAAAGGAATAAGTGAAGATGGTAGTCCGAAATTAAGACTGGTCATCGACTTTAAAAAAATTAATGAAAAAACAGTAACCGACAGGTACCCATTTTAATGCCTAATCCCCGAGGTGATACTTTTTAATTTGAAGAATCAAAATACTTTTCCACAATAGATTTAGAGTCTGGATTTCATCAGATATTGATGGAAGAAAACGATATAGAAAAAACAGCATTTTCTGTAAATAACGGAAAATATGAATACCTTAGAATGCCATTTGGACTTAAAAATGCTCCAAGTATATTTCAGAGAGCAATGAATAATATTTTACCTGAATTTATAGGAAAATTTTGTCACGTATATGTTGACGACATAATAGTATATTCAAAAACTCTAAAGGAAGATATATCTCATTTGAAATATATAGTACAAACCCTCGAAGAAGCCCATATGAAAATATCTATAGAAAAATCTAAATTTATAGAAACCGAGGTGGAATTTTTAGGATACGTTGTATCCCATAAAGTTATAAAAACTGATCCCAAAAAAGTAGAGACAATAAAAAATTACCCATATCCCAAGACGTTACGACAACTTAGAGGATTTTTAGGATTAACGGGATACTATAGAAAATTTATAGGAAATTACGCAACAATAGCTAAACCACTAACAAAACACTTAAAGGGAGAAAATGGTAAAATATCGCAGTATATGTTCAAAAAAACAATTATTAATCTTGATCAAGAAGGAATTGTTGCTTGTGAAACCTTAAAAAGAGCGTTACAAGAACAAGTTGAATTAGCTCAACCAAACTTTGAGAAATATTAATTTTAACTACTGACGCATCTAATGTTGCTGTAGGTGCAGTCTTATCCCAAGAAGGAAGACCAATAACATTTATTTCAAAGGCATTAAACACCACCGAACAAAATTACGCAACAAACGAAAAAGAATTATTCGCCATAGTTTGGGTATTAAAGACATTACGCCATTATCTTTATGCAGTAAAAAATTTAGAAATTCATACGGATCATCAACCATTAGCATTTGAAATGTCCGAAAAAAAATCCAAATGTTAAAATGAAAAGATGGCGAGCTTTTATTGAGGAGTTTTCTCCAAAAATTATTTATAAACCGGGAACAACAAATGTAGTTGCTGACGGATTATCAAGACAAGTATTAAATAATTTAACTAGTTCATGTGAGTCGAGTGACTCAAGTGATTCACTAATAGAAACCCAACATTCCGCAGAAAGTAGCGATGAGTACCAAATTCATGAAACAAAAAAACCTTTAAATCATTTTAAGCAGCAGATAGTAATCGATAATGGAGCAAGAATTACTGTCTTAGAGACTATTTTTTCTTTTAATAATAATCGTTTTTCAATTGAATATGACAGACCAGAAAATATAATTGGTATTTTAAAAGAATATATGAATCCAAAAGTAGTTACCGGAATATTTTGCACACCTGAAGTGCTATATGCAAGCACTAGCAAACACATAATAGAGCACATAGAAATTATAGGGAAAATTTGGCACAAATTAGGCAGCAATATTATTGGCCTTTAATGATAAAACAATTTAAACAGTACGCAAGAAATTGTAGCATATGTAATAGTAATAAATATGAAAGACATCCGAAACTAATTCCAATAGGGGAAGCACCAATACCAAACAAAGAGGGAGAACAGCTCCATATAGATATTTTTTTCGCACAAAAGCTTAAATTTCTTACATGTATAGATTCATATTCCAAATTTCTAATCGTAAAATATATAGAAGACAAATCAAATTTAGAAGAAAAAGTTTTGGAACTGTTACAAACATTTCCAAATGTTAAAAGTATAGTTATTGATAATGAACCAGGCTTAAGTACGATACAGTTCAAGTCTTTAATGGAAAGGATTAATGTGCAAATTTATTATTGTACACCACGCCACAGTACAAGTAATGGCCAAATAGAAAGAGTTCATTCAACACTGATTGAAATCTCCAGATGTTTAAAGCAAGAACACAGCTTAATTAGTAATTTTGAATCAATTATGAGAGCAGTTCAACAGTATAATAAAACAATTCATTCTGTAACAGGTAAACAACCTTGCAACATTTTATTTAATAAAAAGCCTCACGATAATATGAAAAAATGTGTTGCAAAATGCTCAAGAGAAAATGCTAGAGCATCACAACAAGAAAAGGCTTCAGAAAAGTTATCAGAAAGGAGATATTATTTATGAAAAAATTTATGGGGAAAGAAATAAATTGAACCCCAAGTACAAAAGACAAGTAGTATTAGAAGATTTAGCAAATGCAATTAAAATACAAAACAGAAACAGAATAATACATAAAGATAATATTAAATCTTAAAATTCTTTAGGCTCACTATGTTATACATCATCATACTTTATACGGCAATGCCATTCATCACAGCTCAAATCGAAATCATGGATCTCAATCACGGGAATGGATATTCCCTTCTGAACCTAGAAAAAGTAAAGTTGGTTGAAAGATACGACAGAATTACATATCTTATTAATACAACAATGTACAAAGAAATAGTTGACAATTTAGAGGAAATGGCACTCAAAGAAAAAGAACCGAATCCGCTTGTAATGGCTAAAATTAAGCATATTAGAACTCAGATATATACACTCACCCCACATCATAGAATTGAGAAAAGGGGATTAGTTAATATTATAGGGACAGGTCTTAAATATATTTATGGCGTCATGGACGACGAAGACCGTCAAGAAATATAAGGCAAATTAGAAATAAATACAATCAATGCCCACAATGCAATCGATCAAATCAATGTTCAGAAAAACATTAATGAAAAATTTAACTACCAAATTAAAGCTGTTAGCGATAATACTAACAATTTGTACAGGAAATTATTTCAGAATATAAACGCAGTTAGCTCAGAATTAAATAAAATAGCAAAGGAACGGTGGACAAACAAACTGTTGGGGAATTTAATGTATATTGAGACTAATATCGTAAGAATAAAAGAGATCATAATGACGAGCCAAAAAAACCTCTTAAGTAAAGATATTATTTCAGATGACGATAGTTTAAAATTGAATATAACTTTTGAAAAATTGGGTAAGATCAAAATTGTAATTGTCACTCAAAACGAAAACATTGTGATTTTAGTAAAGATTCCTAGTTTTACTAAAGAGATCTATCAATCAATATACATTCAACCTATACCGAATATAAATCAAGCAGAATTAAATACACAAGAAAAGGAAATTTTATGTCTAAATGATATCACATATAAAAAGACTTCCATTAAAAAAGAATTAGAAGAATACAAAGACGATTGCATCGAATATTTATTTAGGAGTCAAATTAAGATGAATTGTAAATATAAGTATAATAACCAATCAAAAGTAATAGAAATGGATACAAACCATATTTAGGTAATCAATGCAAAAAATAAAACCATTCATCACAACTGTAATTCTAACAACTTTACTATTAACGGTAATTATTTAATACGATTTGAAAATTGTAATGTTCAAATTGATAACTTAGTCTATAGACATCGTAAGCCTCTCACAATGAAATTATTACCAAATCCAGTTAAGGTTATTAATATTACAATCACAAAGAATTTAAGTATGGAAGAAATACATTTTCAAAACATTAAAAATATTCAGGAAATAACAGAACTCAGGTATGAAGCAAAAAAAAGTAAAATGATAAATTACAGTCTGATAACAATTGTGAGCCTTATAATAGCAATACTAATAATCTGTAAATACAAAAAGAATAAAAGCACACAGGTTAAAATTAACATTGAACAAATTCCAATGCAAGATCAAGCCCAACCTATAGATCAAATGATGGAAAGGATCAAGCACTATTCCTCTTTGAATCGGGACGCTTCAATTTAGTGGTGGGGGAGTTAATACCACCAGTTCATATTACATGAACATATTGTATTTCTGTTTTAAATATGTAACCCATATGGTACTTTCCTAATACTGTCCGCCTTAGGTGGTCCCAAAATATAATTCATAGATTGTAAGATGAATCTTTCCACTTGTAATATATGTCATATCTCAAGTGGATTGTAGATATACTTCCTGGAATGTAAGATAAATATTTGTATCTAGACTTAAGCAAAATACTGTATATAAGGAAACAAACAGAGATTAAATCAATTAACTGTAGACGATAGGTATTCTCTACCAAATATCGAAGGACTCTTGGATAATTTGGCAAAGCACAGTACTTTAGCGCCATAGATTTAGCAAAGGTTACCACCAGATTTTAATGGCAGAAAGGAACATCGAGCAAACAGCTTGTGTTACTCCGGCATGACTATATGAATACGTCCGAATGCCTTTTGGGTTGAAAAATGCCCCAGCAAAATTCCAAAGATTTATGAACGACATATTGAAGGAATATATAAATAAAATATGTGTCGCATATTTAAACGACTAATATTTTCAACTTCTTTAAAAGAGCACATAAGCTCATTGAAACAATTTTTTTTTTGAAATTACAGAAAATAAATTAAAAATACAAAGCAGATAAATGCAGTTTCCTTCAAAGAGAAACTAAATTTTTAGGGCACACATTAATGAAAGAAGGCATCAAGCCAAATCCAGGTAAAATTATTGCAATCCAAAAGCTACAAATACCAAAAACTGAGAAACAATTAAAAGAATTTATAGGAGCAACAGGTTACTATAGAAAAATCATGAAATATTATTCAAAAATAGCTTATCCCATGACAAAATATTTGAAAAAAGCAACAAAATAAATGCCAAAGACCCACAATATATTGAAAGCTTTGAGAACTTTAAAACACTAATTTCGTCACACCCAATTCTAAAATTCCCCGAGTATGATAAAGAATTTAGTATCACAACTGATGCTAGTGACTATGCCATTGGAGCAGTATTTTCACAGCAATGTCAACCAGTGTGTTACATTTCAAGAACACTAAATAATCACGAACAAAACTACTCAACCACAGGCAAGGAATTTTTAGCAGTATTTTTTTTAATAACATATTTTCGACCATATATATATAAAATAATAACATATCATTGTCCAATCAAATATATTGTTCATAAATATAAAGGAGAAGAATTTTCTCCACGCCATCAGAGATAATTATTGAAATTGCAGGAATACAACTTTGAAATAGAATATTTAAATGGAAAAAATAACATCGTGGTTGATTTCTTCAGTCGAATTGAGATATTTTCCGAAGTATCTGACACAGATTATCATAAAATGCAGAAACTACTCATTGAAATTTTTACTCAAGATAAAAATTTTAAATTCATAAAAAACCACTGCCAAAAATGCCAACAAATCAAATATAATAAAAATTCAATAAAACTAAAATTTCAATTAACAGAAATCCCTGACAAAAAAGGTGCGTGGAGTCCCTACGCGCGGATGAAGTTATACTTCTTAGTGATAGTCCAAGAAATGCATATCATTTTGTATGAAAGAAAACTAGAAAACTTAAATTCACATTTTATAAATTTATTATAATTTATTATCTCCCCGAGCATGCCTTTGCCAACAAGTCAGCTTTTCGCGACGATGGCAAAAGCTAAAAATCATAAATTGCACAAATTTCTGGTGCTTCTCGCAAAAATCTGCGTCGATATGTATTCACGATCATACGTATACATACATACATATTTACACATGTTTGTAGGCGAAGCTGCTACAGCGGCAAGGGGTGACAATCGGCGGCCATTACTTTACTTATGCCATAGAAATTCCATTGCTACGAATGCAAATATGCATATTTCTAAAGGTCATTAATTTCTTTTAAGAAATGAAAGGAATGAATAATCCAGAGAAGTATAGTCTTAACTTTTCAACGGCCAACGCAGAGCATTTCAACCAAAAGGAATTTATTCATTAAAATCACCACTCAGAAGTCGTTTTATCCGTTGTAAGCGAACGATTTTCGAAGAAACATCATTTCTAATATGCCACAAGACACAATTAGAAATGAACTGTTAAACCTCACGCTGTCAGATAAAACGATATACCTCGTCATCGCGGGTCGATTTCCAAAAAATGTAAATGAAGACTAACTACAGAAATAATCCTGTAAAGTATAGCCTTAATTTTTCAACGGCCAACGCAGGGTATTTCAACAAAAGGTCACATAAAATAGTTGAGAATTCGCAGAAATGAAAGACAAAGGAAAGAAAAAGCAGTATAACTACAATAATGAGCAAGCACACTGAACAATTGGGTGCCCAACTATCTGGGAATCACACACCTCTGTATTTAAGTTTATGAGTCACTTAAACTCGCGATTGATGTTATTAAATAAAACGCATTCTTTTATCTAATAGGAAAAACGTTATAATTTATTTTTAACACAAATCCGGGTTACAATACATGCCAAACTTAATTAAATGAAATAAGTGCGGGATCGATGCGAAATGAAGAGATGTTGAATTAGGAAGGATCACGGCTGATCCAAAGTAATGTAGAAGCGTTTTGAATGTTGTATCGAGAAAATTGTATGTATAAACTTCTGAGGCTATGTGGAGCTTAGGCCCGTAGACGAATCGAAAGTATCTGCCCGGGTGTGTATAACGAAATGTGTGTTTAAATGTGTCTGCTTTCTGGTTTTTCATCCCTTTTTGATAAGTTTGTTGGTGTATGGGCATGGTGAGTTGTGTTGTCGTGTTCTCAGCTGTGATGAACTAAACTGTCTTATTAGGGTGCGCTAGTTCTTCCCGGGTAGAGTGGGTGGACGCTTAACTCATTTAAACACACACAAACATACATATGCGCAGCAGCAGCAAGGAAAGAGGTAACAATCGGCGATCCATTGTATATTTCTTCCATGCATAACCAAACCATAATTAGGAAAACGTAATTCAAGTGTCAATGGTGATGTTGGTGGTAAGCGCTTCAAAAGTTACGACGAGCACGTAGGAGGTGCGTAGGTTCGAATCCCAACAGAATTTATTTTTAATTGAATATGTGATCTTATTTTATAATAACTCATTTTAAATATATAAAAGACTAGCGTTACCCGGCGCGTTTCTCTACGCAAAAAATTGATTGCTTAAAAGATTTGATTTCAATAATGAAAAAGAAAAGCAATGTTCAATTTAATACAACTGTATACACAATTTTTTGTTTTATTTTGTGGTGCATAAATAAACAAATTTTTCGTGGCTCCAACTCTCGAACATGCAACGTACAGTTGACCGTGAGGAAAGCAAGCTTCCTCTAAATTAACTCCACACACCTGAAGCGTTTGCCCTTGGGCTTTGTTGACGGTCATAGCAAAAGATAGCCGAACAGGAAATTGAAGACGTTTAAATTCGAATGGCATGTCCGTTGGTATTAATGGGATGCGCGGTATTAGTACAATTTCACCTTTTGCTTTGCCAGTGAGAATTGTTGCTTGAATTAAATTTGGCATCAATTTCTTCACTGAAAGTCTCGTCCCATCACAAAGTTTCGGTGCATTAAGATTTCGAAGAAGTAAAGAAGTATAATCGATGAACCAACTTTCAAATTCAAATTATGCGGTGGCATGCCTGGTGGTCCCAAAGAATTTAAAAATTCAACCGGATAATTGACTGCGTCTTCATCATTCATAGCAGTATCAATGGATTTATACGTTTCCGAATTACCTGGCAATTTTTCCTGGATGTGGAAATTGAATTCATTGACATTGACATTTTTTGGTGCTAAAATTGCACGTTCTCGTAACCAATCATGGTTCTTATAATTTTGGGCAATATTTGGAAAAACGCGATCAATGAGTTCTTCTTTTGATGATACAATTATTGAAAAATTATTCGGTAACGTGATAAACCCATTTTGATCACTTACCATTTTTCCATCGCCAATCTTCAGCAATTGCTTTGAAAACTCACGTGCTGAAGAATCATTTTGAAGACGCACACGCATATTTATCGTCAACGAAAGCATTTGTACGTGTGCCCACAAAAATGAACTTTTCAAACATGCATTAATTTTATCAGCTGGTATTGATCTCGGAATAACAGGCAACGTTTGACGAAAATCACCAGATAACAATATTAATGCACCGCCAAACAGCTGTAAACTCCGTCTCAAATCTTGTAATGTTCAATTTAAGGCTTCCAAAGATTTTTTATGGGCCATTGGACATTCGTCCCATAAAATAATGGATGTTTGTTGCAAGACTTTAGCCATTCCAGAACTCCTTGAAATATTGCATGCTGGTGTTTTAATTGCTTGCATGTTCAATGGCAATTTCAAGGCGGAATGTGCTGTGCGGCCGCCATCAAGTAATGTAGCTGCAATTCCGGAAGAAGCAAGTGCCAATGCGATTTTTTGTTCCGACCGAATCGTTGCCAGTATTAATGAAATCAAAAATGCTTTTCCAGTGCCGCCAGGTGCATCCAAAAAATACAATCCACCAGTGTTGTCATTGTCAGCTTGCATCACTGTGTCATATACATACTTTTGTTGATCATTTAATTGTGGAGTATACGTTTGTACGAACGCACGCAATTCATTACGATCGAATTGCAGTTCGCGTTGCAATTCTCGTTCAAATAAATCATGCATCAAATGATTTGGTGGATTGCCCTAATTGCCCTAATGCCTTATTTGCAATCGTAAGGCACAAATCTTCGATCATTATCAAGGCTTCATTATACATTTCCAATGTCAGCAGCAATGCAGGATCATTGGAACGATGTCGAAGTTGAATCAAAATGTCTTCAGCCATGAACTCTTTGTATTTATTCCACAATTCCAGTGGATTTGATGGAAAACATGTTGATATTATGATCGCAAATAACATACGAATTTGAATTGGTGGAGAAACAATTGATGCATCACGAAGCGTAGCATCCCAATGCGTATCATCTTACAGCAAATGCAAGTGTTGACATGCTTCACGGTATGTTGCGCACAATTGATCATTAACAGTTCGTAAATGTTGGAATGATTGAGGTCCATGTACGTTCACCAACAAAAGTCGCAAGTAAAAACATTCAACATTAGCTGGACTAACTGTATAAATGCGTCCCAAAGCATCTGTTCGAAAAATACCTGGATAACCATCAACAGGTGTGCCTTGTTTGCGACGTTGAAATTTTTTTGTTGATGCAAAGTCCTGGAAAATTCATCAGTTTCACATAACTGAAAATAAGCTGTCAGTGTAGTTACTGGTGGCTCTACTACTCTTTGCTCGACATTTGCCGCAGTGTAGTAAACACGTTGGCCGTTTTCAAGATGAACTGCCAAATGTACAACAACCGGATGTCTGTCATGAATTGAAAACGATAAAATACGCCATACAGTTTCATTCGTACTAATATAGCGCCCCATTTGGTACTGCAAAATTTCGTCATGATTATTCTCAGGAGCCACTCCAAAAACAGCCATATCGCTGCCCTTATTCACATACTTGCAAATATATTTGATTGATTTTACAGAACTGCAATATTCTACATTGATGTGAGCGTTGAACATTTTTGACAGCATCGGTGAGTACGGAACTATCCACCGGTTATCGATTTCAACATCTTGATTTTTAATTTTAATTACAGTTGATTTACCGTTGTCTTCAGTTGATCGTCGACGATACTGTGGATATCCATCACCTCCTGTAATTGTTTCAGCAATCAATTGCTTTGGAAATCGGTACGATTAAAAATTCATCGCACTGACTTTTTTTGTTGATTATTGACCTGTATTGTAAAAATTAATTAGCGAATGAAAATGATTTATAAATCATATTTACCACATTCGCGTAAATTGCGGGAATTCCCGTCATTCATGTTTCCTTCAATAAAACAATTTCGGGAATTCCCGCGCTATTTGAATAGGGCTTTTCTACCGCTGCACATTTTTAGTGTTGGTAAAGTCGTGTACTACCATCCCTGACAGGCCAACCGCAATTCAAACAAATTTAATTTGGGAATCCCCGTTCAAAGTTAACGTGCCAGTCATTTATGGTTTGTTGAGGGAAGTTTCAATAAAACGAAATGCGGGAAATCCCGACAAAAGTGCATAGGAAATACATGTGGTAATGGCGGGAATTCCCTAATTTGTTCAGACTATTTAAAAAAATTAACCTGTAGAAAAAAAGCGAGAATTCCCGCTCTTCAATTTTGTATGGAAAAATTAAGTGATTATTTGGCAGCCACCCGCTAAATTCAAATGAACGCGAACGTGTTAAACAAAATAAAATGTATATGTACCAGTTGTTGGATTTATCATTGGTATGTTGATGTGATAGCCATCGTCCCCTCTTCAAAACAAAATGGGGTATTGCAATGCATCATAACAGCGATGGAGTTCTGAAATACGTTGTAAATTCTCATTTCTACGATACAAAACAATGTCTCGTGACTGAAACTGTTCGCCAACCACAACAATGGCTACTTCATCAATCGTTGGTGCATTGAATCGTCTGGTATGCTCCCCAATTGGTGTTTTATCGGCTTTTATTATGATTTTGTGGCCATCGGAGGGCATCCGTTCGGGTGCCACTTTAAACAATTTCACCAATTCATTGTGTTGATGAAAAAATGTTTGCAATTCATTCACGATTGATCTTCTCGTATTCGTCGAAATTGCACAGCGCTTATTTAATTCTCGATTCTCACCATCAATGAAATATATTTGCAAAAATTTATGATCACCATCTGGGAATGGTAGCAAAGACCCAGCTCTATGGTATATTTGACCTTGAATCTGTAACGGTCGAGAAATATATATAGATGATAACGGATCTTAATTTCTAAAAACATCGAACACAGGGACGGCACATAAATTAAAAATGATATTGCTAATTCACACGAAGAAATCACCTTAAACGTCGCATAAATCCATCTTTTATAATATTTGTAGCTCCAAAAGATGTCATTTGAAAGCATGAATTGTATTTTTGAATATTTAAGAGGAAATGCTTTGACGTTGGCGAATTACCAAAAACCAATGAATGCAAAGGTTCTGGCGGAAGTTTGACTTTCCCACCAGCACAACACATGCCAGGCGTTTCGTTTATAAATTTAAATGCTTTGCAATGTATACATTCTATATTCATCTGGCCAATGTAGGCATACATGCTGTAATCAATGGTGGCATCGTAATTGAAAGCCGCTTGTTCCATTTGACGTATATCATAAACGGACGTACGCCCACGACGGTTTCTTGGTGCTTCACTATTATCCAAGTGAGTTCTCCGTCTGTGTCGTTGTGTTTCCATTTCATTTCGTCGAACACGATCTTCTTCACTTTGTGATCTTCGATTTAACGCTGTAGCATTTGATTGACGTGAACGTCTGCCAACGTCTTGAACGTGACATTCTTTCAGTACAGTGTATGACTAATTGAATGTAAAAGCAATACATTGAAAATTATTTCTAGAAAAAATTATACATTTAATTCAAACTTCAATGTGTGTGCGTGAAAATATGAATTCACATACACTCACACTGGACATAACCTCAATTGTGCAAATAAAGAAAACACTCGCCGGAAAATTAGATCAAATTAAAATTGTGAAATTAAGTAACGCTTGGCAATTGAACTATATATATAAAAATGAAGCAATTAAAATACAATTAAAAAAGAAACACATGGTTAACACTCACCAAAAGTATGCTTGTTCAAAATGAGAGCAAGATATAAAAGAACTCAAAGCACATAAGAAAACTGTCAACTGAATTCCAATGACAGCAAATTAATATTCTGTTCGCAATGAGAGCACGATGTAAAATTGATAAATCGTATTGCAAATACTTGATTTTGGTACAGTGTATTTACTCACAAAAAATGTCAAACTCAGGAACGGCTGCACCGATTCCAAACAAACTTCACACAAACTACCTCCTTATAGGTAGGAACGAACTCTAAAATTTTTGAGTCAATCGATTTGGCGGTTCTTGAGTTATAAGATTACCAAGGAAATGTAACTTCTTTTTATATATATAGATTTACCTAAACATTATGATGATATTTTCATGATTCATACGCAATGTACGAATGTAAGCAATTTCGTTTTGCCGTCGGCATTTCAATTTCTCATGCTTCAATTTTTGCTTTCAACCAAGAAATCGCTTGTATGTATGTATGTACATATGTGCAATATATGCCTTTGCGTTTTGCCGTCGGCATTTCCATATTGACATGCAAAAGTAATTATGTATGTATTTTATTGTTTCGTTTTGGCCCAATTTTGTATATCAAGACGAGTGTCAAAATTGCGCCAAAATCAAGTATGTTATATATTCATATGTAAACATGTTTTAAACTTTACATAAAATTGAAGTGTCAATAATTGCGCCAATTTTCATAAAGTTGGAAATTTTGCGCGAATAAGACGTGTGCGGGTTAAGTCGTGAATATTACTTATATTAATTAATTTGAAAGTGCCGGAAAATGCGAAACGAAATTTCAATACATTTAAATAAATTTGAGTAAATTTACATGTATTTTCATTTATATTTAATTGTCAATAAATTTTTTAAAAATTATTTGCCCTAGTTGTCCATTTTTTTATTTTCTCACACATTTCAGCCGATTTTTGTATAGAAATTTGACCGGCGTAGAAGCAAAATGCGAAACAATCATACATATGTACATATATTATGTCGTTTGCACATTTGTCTGTATATTTGCGAAAGCAAATGTTCTACAAAAGCATATTTCTATACTTAAACCAAATTATTAGAACCATCGTATGTTTCTTATGTACATGCATAAAAAAACCATACTTAAGTCAGCGCAACCTAAGTGTCAATCGTGGTGTTGGTGGTAAGCGCTTGGAAAGTCAAGATGATACCACAGGTCTCAGGTTCGAATCTCGACAGAATAAATTTTTAATTTTTTGCTTTTAACATCGTATACTATACAAATAAATATTTTTCTTACTAATAGAAATTAACTTTATCACAGCAATATTATGTATATGTATATTATGTATATTGCTGTGATATATTTAATTTCTATTAGTAAGAAAAATATTTATTTGTATAGTATACGATGTTAAAAGACATACATCTTCTATCTTATCTTGTGTATCTGCACATGCTCATATGAGTGTACATATGTATACGCATGTGCGCGTTCAGAAATTGAAATCAAATTTTCATCACTTATCAATATACTTATTACATGTGCGCGCATTGACTTGCATGTTCATACATTCATATATACTTATATGTACATGTCAGAGATGGCTTACTTAATTCCATTTTCACGCAGCAAGTTATGTTCGTCTCTCGGTGGCACAACACTAACTAACCCGTCACGCAGATTCGAAGCACTCATCTATGCCCCTACGAACAGACCTTACTCAGCAGCAGAGTATGTTTCTATCCCTGAACTGCTGTGCGTTCTGAGAACCGTTAGCGACATCGTGTCTTCGCTTGCTGCTCGAACATCTTCGCAGACAAGGTTGCGTAGATTCATATTGAGCAAGGGGTTGCGTAGATTCATATTATTGAGCAAGGTTGCGCAACCTGAATCTATCGCAACCTTTTCCGAACTCGTATAAGAAGTATAACTTCAATAAAAACTGAAATAGTGCACATTTATATATTTCGTTTCAAAAAACAAGCCTTTGTAGCAGAATAGGATAAGCTCACAAAATTTGAGGCCGTCTATAAAAACAGATAGAAACTGGCCCACAAAGAAAGCAATAATGATTAACCATGAAGGAATACAGGTTCATCTCAAAAAGCCAAACAGCCATATAGGAAATGCGGACGTAGAGAGATTGAACAGCCCTGTTGGAGAAACTAATAGGAATTGAGGACACGTTCAAAAGGAACAGTATAGGCAAAAGGAACAAAGAAAGGGAAGACTATATAGAAACAGGGGGAGAAGGTCCAATAAAGAACTACAAAAGAGTACGGCATAAAAATCAACCGTATTACCAAATTAATCCACTACAGAACGTTCATCCGACGAATATAAAAAGAAGAATGAAATTGGCAAATAAAAAAGGCATTATTGCATAATTTTGGTAATACCCCAGTGCGTATGGGATTTTCCAAGGATATACCCATGGTCAGTTATGCCTGTCGTAAGAGGCGACTAAAACCTATGCTACATATTAAGAATTTAAATAAACAAATATATCGCTTATTTGCTGCAAGACCGGCATAAGTCAAAAAAATCGATTTGCCAGAAAACGCGTTAAAAGTTTTCAACTGACTCCAACCTTACACGGAAAACAGGAATCATATTCTCTTCTCAAGCGGAGCATATAAGAGGTATTCATATGAATTTTTCACTCAACATGAAGTATGACGAACAATTCTGCATCATTAACTCAAAAATCACGTTTTTTGATTTATGCCGGTCTTGCAGCAAATGAGCGATATATTAATGAACATTTCAATAGATCATTAAACCTGTTGAAAGGGACCATGGAATTAGACAGGAAATAAGTAATAACATCTGTAAATGAAACAACCAAAGAGCAAAATATAATTGAACGAAAACTTTTGTATAATAACCAAATGAACAAACAAAAAATTATAGAAAATAAAATTCCAGAAATACAAGATAACCAAGCGGCGGCAAAGCACAATATGGTGCAAACAAGTATGTTAACTGGAGAAGAAACTGAAAAATATGAAACTACTTTTTACAAATTAAAATTGGCAAAAGTAGGAGTAGTAGTATACAAAAATGAAAAAATAATATTTGCCATTGAACTAAAATTCAAATAATAGCTCCGCTACCAAATAAAAATAAATTACTTATCAATGAAAAAGAAAAAGTTGTCACCAAGATAGGTGAAAACTATTTCAATTATGAAGTGAATAAATCAGTCAAAAATTTAAAATTATATAAAAGCTGTATATGTTCAAATACATGTGAATTTATATTCAATAACACAACCACAATAATATAAGTAAGCGAAGATATAGTAATAATAAAAAATACCAATAACGATGTAAAAAAAAAACAGAACTGCGATGACAGAAAAATCGCACTTAATAATAATTATATAACTAAATTTGTAAATTGTAAATACAAGAACTCAGGAGAGTTCTAACAGTAAAGCTGGGGGAGTTGTATCATCAGATGACTCCACCTCTCCCAGGCTGTTACAACTTAATGTAAGAATAAGTATTTTTTTTTTTAAATAATAAAATAATATTATAAATATTTGTCGTTGACAGCGGGAAATGTCGAATCAGCACAACGGCTGTAAGTAAATTAAGCTAAGCATAGTTTAAGAATTAAAGATCATATTTAATAAAGAACCTGACGACAAACCGGACAGTACGGTGAATCGAGGTCTTTTTATTCGTAAAATTCATTTTTTTGTTACAACAACAGAAAACGTAACTCGTAACACATTACCCCTGTCGAAAATTCTACGAAAAAATGCGGCGACTAACAGAAGGTTTCAAGATCGGAGCATACTCTTGTAGACCTCCAAAGGTGATCTAGTGACCGATGCGCAGAGCATACTAAAATTACGGAAGGAACACTTCTTCAGCCTGCTGAATGGCAGTGAAAGTATAACGCCAGGAGAATGCGAACCCGATGACGATGGAACAGACATTCCATTGCCCAACCATGAAGAAGTTCCAATAGCAATTACCCTTCTGAAAAACAACAAAGCGGCGGGAGCCGATGGATTACCGGCCGAGCTATTCAAACACAGCGGCGAAAAACTGATAAGGAGCATGCATCAGCTTCTCTGTAGAATATGGTCGGACGAAAGCATGTCCAATGATTGGAGTTTAATTGTGCTTCGCACAATCCACAAGAAGGGAGACCCCACAATCAACCCCAACTACCGTGGGATAAGCCTCCTCAACATTGCATATAAGGTCCTATTGATTGGGAAATATTAAAGACCACCGTCGATAAACTAATTGGACCTTATCAGTGTTGATGCGGACCTGGAAAGTCAACAACTGACCCGATATTCACCTTGCGTCAAATCTTGGAAAAGATCCGTGAAAAGAGAAGACTTCTTCGTCGATTTCAATGCTGCTATTGACAGCACGAAAAGTAGCTGTTTTATGCTTCGATGTCTGAATTTAGTATCCGCGAAAAACTAACACGCTTGTGTGAACTGACGTTGAGCAATACCAAAAGCTCCGTCAGGATCGGGAAGGACCTCTCTGAACCGTTCGATACCAAACGAGGTTTCAGACAAGGCGACTCCCTTTCGTGCGACTTCTTCAATATACTTTTGTAGAAAATGATTCGAGCTGCAGAACTACACAGAGAAGGTGTGTACAGCTGCTAGCGTACGCCGATAATATTAATAACATTTGCCCGAACAACCGCGCCGTTAGTACTAATACCTCCAGAATGAATAAGGAAGCGAAGCAAATGAGGGCAACACGAAATATCTCCTTCATCGAATAAGCTGCCATTGCACTCGCGACTAGGCTCCGACGTCACTGACGTCAGTATTAGCAGCAACAAAAATGTCAGCCTCGAAATCCTACGCCGGATAACTCTTGCTACTTCGCACTGAGTAGGCAATTGAAAAGTAAAGTCCTCTTTCGGCGAACAAAAACCAAACGCTATAAGTCACTCATTATTCCCGTCCTGCTAAATGGTGCAGAGGCATGGAAAATGGCAACATCTGTTGAGTCGACGTTACAAGTTTTCGAGAGAAACTTTTCGCGAAAAATGTATGGTACTTTGCCTATTACAATGAGCTGTATGAGACATATCACCGTCATTTATATAGTTCAGCAAATTAAAAGACAGCGGCTATGCTGGTTAGGTCATATCATCCGAATAGACGAAAACGCACCAGCTCAGAAAGTGAATAAATGTATAGCCACTGTTTGCACCTTTTAATAATGCCGCACTAAATATCCGATTAACGAAAGGTAGTGCTTATGAGGCGCAGTGTAGAATCAAATGAGTTTATGATCGAATTGAATGTGTCGAATTGTTACCACGTTTATACCACGCATTAATCGAATCCGCATCGACTCAATACGCTTTCTTGCCAAGTGTTTCTGCAATAGACTTGAAACCGTGTTCAGTGCAACCGCTTTGTAATGCATGTGGAATCAGCTGTTTTCTGTTGATATTCCTTCATTGGTGTTAAATTCACCGAGATGAACGGAGAAAACAATTCTAAAAACTTGCTTTTTACACAAGAATGATAGAATACAAGATTACGACGACCGCCATTACGAAACGTCATAGTTCCATGTTGAGAAGAAAAAGAGTAAAAATCTGTCAAATGGCTTGCAAATCTTCTTCTTAATTGGCGTAGAAACCGC
>NW_024396424.1:0-11212 GCF_016617805.1 Bactrocera tryoni | reverse complement strand
GTATATTTTATAAAGTGTTATTATAAATATCGGCGAGATAAGCGTTGGGACTTCAAGTCGGAGTAATATCTTCCGAAGGTGGCGATCGAGATGTAGAACTGGAAAATCGCGTTAGAGGTGCAAACGTTAACGCGGCGTGTCGAAGCGAATGTTGATGTGCGATGAGTTTTTTAGCGAATTGTGTTCGCTATCCCTTTTCCCATCCTTTTTGTTGAGTGTGTTGATTGTTTGGTGAGTTGTGTTGAGTGGTGATGTATGGATATGGTGTCATTGGACGTGGTGAGTTCAGCTGTTCTATTAGGATGCGCCAGTTTTACCGTGTATAGGGGGTAGATGCTTAACTCATTTAAACATCCTGGACCCCCTAGGCGAATATTTTGCCTAGTTTTCCACGAATATGTTGTGTTGTATGTGTATTTTGGCGTACTGCTGGTGGAGTAGCCGAGGCGCAGAATACATTCTGAGAACAGAAGTATTTGATGATGGAGTTGTAATATACTCACATTTATTCCGGTGTGCAGAGAACGGATTTTGATTTAAACATGACACAGGTATTTTGTATGCATTTTAATTTGCGTGCAGGTATTTAAGAGAAGCAACCCTTTTTTTTTATTTTATATTTTGTTTATTTTATTTTGCTTTTTTGGGAGTCATTATTACGGTTTACAAGTGTATGAGTTGTTTTGCTTTTATTCATTTCATTGGCGGTTATTTAACATTTCTTATTTTATCGGTATGGAATATCGGTTGTTTATTATTTGCCTTTTCTATGTTATAATAAAGGATAGTAACTCCACGCCTGGCTCAGATGTGGCCAGAATAGGTACACCTTAGCCCCAGATTTAGGACTATGAAATTTGAGGGATCTTGCGAGAGAGTAGGCGGTAATTGCGAACGGCTTCATTTAGAATTATAATTTTTATGGATGTCTGCCAGGCCAATGACTCCCATCCACTAACCATATGTGGAGCGCTTATGTAGACGATAAGATTCGATCTCGTTTTGTTAGTTTTTTGCTTTTTATTCCATTTGAGAGAATTTGAACTACGTATTAAGCAATATTTATGAGAATGTCTATTTTCTAATTTGTTATATTGCTTAAGTGAGTATGCACTAATTTGGTTTTAGCCACCGCTGAAGGATATATTCAGGATTGGGTTTTTTCCATTATTGGCGAAAAGTCATCCTGCGGGGTCGCACATACATACATATACATATGTGAGTTTTTAATATTGTTAGACCGAAATTCATTTTTGAGAAGTTACCAATATGTGAGGTATTGGAAAAGGTGGCCAATGGCTCTAGTGGTAGTCGTGCAACGTTCGGTAACTAGTCCACTTTGTGTTTCGCTGTACAATGTTTGAGCTTGTTGTGCCTTTGAGCAACATGGTGTCTCTTGGCAACTTTCGGGATTTTGTATTTCGGGAGTTGCGGTTGCAACTAAACCCGTGGCTCTTTTGGAGAAAGCGCTACTTTGGGGTGTGCTAGAAAAGTTATTGAAATGCAGCATTGAATGATGCCTATTGTGGCAATATACGTAATTGAATTTGCGTTCGCAATTATTGAGATTGTGTGAGTGGGACAAGCAGTTTGTACAGAGTCTTTTTGCTCTGACAAAGTTGTTCATTTCATTGATATTAAGTTTTTTAAACTTTTCGCAAGTTTTCAGCTTGTGCCCTCCTTTACACAGTTCTCATGACGTTTGCTTATATTGTTCGGATGTGAACGATTGATTTTTAAAGAAGCTTCTGTTTAAATTGTGGTTGTTAATAGCTTGGGGTCTAATGAAACTGCGATTTAGGTCGTGTTGAACGTTTTTAGTTCTGACCGTTTTTTTATCTACCCTTTCCGCAATTTCATATTGGGTAGTTAAGAAATCTTTCATTTGTTGCCACGTTGGGCATTTTTTTCGTGATGAGAGCGATTGCTCCCACAGAAGCAAAGGTTTTTCCGGTAATGCCGCGGAGCATATATTTACCAGTATGGGGTCCCAATTGTGTGTGGGAATATTCTATGTCGCTAGAACCGCTTTTAAACAGTGGATTGAAATAAAAAATAAAAAATATAAATTCTTCACTTGTTTCTTTATGAACTTTTGGTAAATTCATTAATATTGTGACTTGTTTGTCGACTAATATTCTTTCATTTTCGTAACGAGCTTTTAGAGCTTCCCAAGCATAATTGAAATTTTCGTCATTAAGAGCGAACTGTTTGACTATTACGCCTGCTTGACCTTTTGTTTTGTATCGGAGATGATTCAATTTTTGCGCTTGAGATAATTTAGGATGGTTTGTGTACACGGCCGTAAACATGTCCCGGAAGGACGGCCATTGTTCATAACCTCCATGAAATATTTCTGTATCGCATGCTGGCACTTTAAGGTGAATGCCTGAACTCGCCTCTTGGCTTTGAATTTGTGGCAGCTCTACTCTCGATTGTGGAGTAGGTGCATTTGCTTTAATTAATCTCAACTGATCGGAAATCTCTCGTTTCCTCGTTCTGGTCTAAGCAGTTTTCGTATTTGGAGCAAGCCGAGGATTTAAAATTTTCTGGAAGATCTGATTAGTCTAGAATTGCGTCATACGCAGCTTGGAGACGTGTCCAAAAATTGCTTAGATTTTATTTTTTTATTTCTAATACCGATTCAGAATTGTCTTGAATCGCTGAAGATGAAAATCGAGTGCAGTATCGAATTAGACTGTCACTCTCAGCAATGAATTTAGTATATGAAATATCTTTAATTTTTTTCTTGCTTTGTAGCACCTTGCTTTGAGCGTGTAGCTTCAGCAGGTGTACATGGGCTCTTTTCTTCAGAAATCATTTTTTGTACTTTCAGATATTGAATCGTTTTGGATTCTTTATAATCTCCGTTCATGTAGACAATAAGTAAAAATTTAAAATATGAGAAAGAAAAACTTCTCTCAGGGTATATCTGTTAACAATAAATACGTTTGAATCTTTAACATAAGCGGTTTGTATGTTTGTTGTATACACAACGTATAGAATAACGAACGCGAGTTTTAGGTTTGTTCGAGCGGAGGAATAAAAATGCCAATGATGTTGTTTCTATGACATTATATTTTATTCTCTGCTGTTTCAAGTTATGTTCTGCTTATATAACTACTAAAGTGATTACAATTTTCTTAATCTATTTCTTTGTTTTGTTTATTTTCTTATGAAATACAATATTTGTAAAATGTAATCTTATTTTCTATTGAATGCAAACAAACATGACTGTGGGTTTACCCGATAATGTTTGAGTTATCATTATAGTCAAACATAAGGACCAAAACATGTTTGTATACATTTGCATTATGTTCTTTATCTCTACTTGTTATCTTATATTTTTTGTAATGTTTACTTGTTTTTCTTTAATCTTTTTATTTTGTCCAATTTATAGTATTTTGTTGTGTGGTGTCTGGTTGGGATGATAGTGTACACATAACTCCTCCCTCCCTTAATGGAAAACTCTCCTGAGTTTGAATAGTATTGTTTTTCATTTTTTTAATTTTACAAGATATTAAAATTATTATTATAATCACAATAATACTTTAAAATTGATATTCCAATATGAGAGATATTTTTGTGATATTTAATTCATTAATTTCTTTTAAATTTTCTTCGTTTTTAAATACAAGGTCGTTAATTGTAATTTTGTTAGTGAAATTGTGAGTATCATAGTTTGGATAATAGAATCTCTGATTGTATGAAATTTTAGTATTTGAGAATGTTTGGTATAGGGTCTTAATAGTGCAGTTATTATAATGAATCAATGTAGTGTTTTTCAACTTAATTTTTCTGTTGTCGCAGTTCTGGTTTAGTTCTATGCCATTTGCATTTTTATTAAAATAGTTTCTTCATCAATTTGTAAAATTTCTGTAATGCTATTTTTGATAAGTTCACAATTTAATAAGTAGATGCAATGTTTAGAAATTTGTAGTTCATTGAGTGTTTTAGCTTCTTCGAATTTATAAGTGACATTTTTGTATTCAAAAACATTTTCGATTTCTGCTGTTATTTCTTTACCTGCTGTGTTTGGTATAGGAATAATAGTTTTTAATTGTACCGATTGAAATTCTTTTGGGATTTTGACTACGAACATTAACAAATTTTCTTTATATTCCAAGGCGCATAATTTTATATATTGAAGTTTGTTGAGGTCTATGTTGTAATTATAAATTTCTTCATTTGTTAAAATGCTTGGGTGAAAAATACCATTTTTTGCTGAAATAATGTTTTCCTGAATCTGGTTTACTGCGTCTTTGAGAATGTTTATCTTTATTGTTTGTTCATGAAGAATCAATATTTTGTCTGTTCTCTCTTGATACACTAAAGAATTATTTCTTTCTGTCTTCTAATAATTTGTTTTAATTTTGTAAACGTGTTCGAAAAGAAATTATTAATTTTTATTTGGTGGTCGAGAGCTGTAATTGAATTATGTAAATTTTCATCTACTTTCTTAAGGTGATTTTCAATATCTATTCTATCTCCATCATCCATCGTTCCAAATAGAAATTTATGTACAGAACCTATACCGTTAATTAACCCTCTCTTTTTTCTACTAACTTCTTTTCTTGGGATTAATGTTTTGATTTTACCTCTCAAGATTTCAATTTCATTAGATAGGGTGTAGTAATGTAAATGTGAATATGTTTGCGAGATTTTTGTTATATTATTTAGTATGTAAAGAATTTCACGAGGGTCAATTATGTGAATTACGAGGTCAGATGATGTAACAATCTGTTTAGTGTTGGTGATAATTTCTGCGTATCCATTGTTTGTATGTGTATCATGTACTTCCAGTTTGGCTGCATTGTTAATTATTACAATTGCTATCATCAATGTTATTTTGAAGATGTACTTGACTAAAAATTTGTTCGGACGTTTAATATTTGTCGGGTGAATATTATCTAATGGTAATTTTCTATACCTTGGTTCGTATTTGTGCCGAACTGCTTTATAATTTTTTACGTAACCTTCTTTTTGAGTGTTATTAAACTCTTCTCTATTTCTATTTAGTTTTCCTATGCATTTTTCTTTAGTCTTCTGAATAGTGTCTTTAATCAAATTCTTATCAGTTTTTCCATTTATAACCTCAAGAGGTGTGGCTTTAATTGTAGAATGATAAGATTTGTTATACCATTCTATGCTTTGAAATACTTTTTCCGCTGTCGAAAGGCTTGGTTTTTCAATTTCTAGGACTCTAATTCTTTCGGATAGAGTATTATGAAATCTTTCGATATCTGAATTCCCAGTATGACTGTTTGGTTTTGTAAAATGAACTTCTATTTCTTCTTTCCTAAAAAATCTTTTTATGTTAATTGAGTTGAATTCATTATCTAATATTAACATTCTGGGTCTACCTTTGATAGAAAAGAATAATCTAAGCTTTTCTATAATAGTTATACTGTTTCTATCTTCTAGCTGAAATGCCATAGCAAATTCGCAAATTTGTCTATAAAAGTAAGGAAGTAACATTTTTTTTATTTATGTATATATCCGCGTGAACTATTTCATTTATATCTGATGGTGTTTTCGTTAATTGAAATTTTGTTTGCAAAGGTTTTCTATCATATTTTGCTCTATTGCAAACGTCGCAATTATTTATATATTTTTTGAATCAAAACTTTCAAATTTTTCCAGTATATTAGTTTTTTCAATTTTTCATAATTTTCTTGTTAATACCTGCATGGCCTGTTTCATTTTTATGATATTGAGCAATTTGTTTATAAACTTGTTCTTCATTTTTCATATCTTTAGCATGGAATTCACATCTAAAAAACTTTACATGTCTATTAAATATTTGAATAAGCTTTTGCTGAACTATATTGTACTGATTATCGGTTAAATAAGAAAAAATACCTACTTTTCCACTATTTATGTGCTTACGACAAAGATCTATGAAATTATTATTTTTTATATCTTCTGCGCTAATAAACATTTTCTTCGTGTTGCCTAGTTCTTCAGATTCCATAATTTTCTTGTTTGTTAAAATGATTTGTGTATTGAAGCGATTTACAATAGTGTGTAAAATTGGAAAATGATCATTTAGTTCCTCCTCTTGAGAGTGGATTGTAGCATTTGTGCTTATGTTGTCTTCTTCCAATGAATGAATCTCGCCTGTGTTACTATCTATTCTACTTAGAAAATCGGCTACGTTATTTTCCTTTCCTTTCACGTAATTTATATTAATATTGTATTCACCTAGTTTAATTAACTCAGTTAACCCCTGCGTGACCATATGGTCACGCAAGATGTAGTAGTTGAATTTAAAAAAAAAATCAGAGCTCACCCAAATAATTTCCTTTGAACTAGCTTTTTTCATGTAAATACACATGCGCGAAGCGAACTGCGTTTAAAATTTTTCATAAAGTGTCTTTGTTTCGAAGTGAGCAGGTGTGAAAAAGTTGAAAGAAAAAAATATGGCAAAAAATGCGAAATTTGATAGAAACAAAAGGTAAGTACCGTAATATTTTTTGAAGTGTGTTGTTTTTAAAAGAAGTTAAGTTTCAATTTGAATAATAATAAAGTGAAAATATATGACAACTATATTTTGTAAAAAAATAAAATTTTCTTGTTGACCATTAACGGTATTTTTTCCTGGTGTGACCATATGGTCACGCTGGGCTAGATTAAAAGCTCATATTATGTAACGTAATTTTCGTTCAAATGAATTGAAAACTTTATGATTCGTGGTGAATTCTTTCCAAATTTTCAGACGTTTAAACACACAAGAGGTTATTTACTATGTAAATGAGCTTTTGTGATAACGATGAAGAAGATTCGCCCGCTGCTCTATATATCTTACCTCCGGACAACGAAAATGGTGCAATCAGTGGAGAAGATGATGGTGATGAAGACGACGTAGGTAAGCCAGAGGATATATGTGTTGGTCAATTGAAGGCACCTTGTGAGTGAGTGATGAGCAGTGGTAAAAGGGTTTTAACGATTGATAATGATGATGAGGAGGATGACTTGGAAGTTGCTGATTCTGTGTTGATCGACATATTAGAAAACTCTACTCAGAACTTGCAAACTAATTTGTTAGAGGAATAGGGCGGAAATTAACAGAACCGTCCTCATCACAACCTGAAACGAAGTGTCAGCGGCTTACGGTGCGAAAACTTACACCGTCTTCAGTGCCACTGTCACTGTTACGTAAGGAATCACATTTTACGTGGGTAGTAGCTATCACTTCTCGAACGGATTGATCCTCATTTTCCCTTCACGAAATTGTTGAAAACGTAAGGTGAAGTTTCCTCGCGAGCAACTTGAAAAGTTTTTTTGACGATGAACTCTATAGAGCACATTATAAACGAATCGGCGAAGATATGTAATTTTTTTCTTGGTAAACCAAATCCTCAAATTACCAATGGCATACGCAATGAGATGGTGTACTTACATAGCTATGGGTGGAAACTTATTCGAGGAAATTTTGGAGATTCTCACACTTTGAGGATAGTTGTAAAAATATAACTGGACGGAGATAAGATGTGGAAACCGGTCCTTAATCGACCACTTAAAAATAAAATAAAGCTAAAGCATTTCCATCCGGAACAAGATCTTTCATTTGACGAGAGCATGATATCATATTTTGGGCGTCACGGATGCAAGCAGTTCATCAAAGGAAAGCCATTACGGTTATCAAGGAAATAATCCTCGTGCCAATAGTACCTACGAGAAAACATTTGGAAAATGCGCAGCTCCACTGCCTGAATATGATAGACGACTTTACACCAGCGGTTCAGAATCTACCATTTTCCTTCTATTTGCGACAATCTTGATCCGGGAAAATCGGCCGCTGCAAAAGCGTTGCCGGATTGAACATAAAAAAATATTGAAAAATAAGAGCGTGGTCATATTGAGTCTACAAAATTGAAAGAAGCTTTAATATTTTTCTCCACAAAATGGAATGGTAACGCTGTTGTTAGCATCGCTTCGACCCACGTATGGCGCAAACCCGGTAACAAATGCTCGCCCCAAATCAAAGGGTTCTCGAAATAGGTCTTTGGAGAGAACAGCAGAGAGACATTGAGACATGATGGGCTCAATCATTTCGTTCACGTCCATGCTGGAAAAAAGAAGACGTTGTGCTGCCGATTTGTGCGTTTCTGTTGGTAGAACCGAGTGCTCGAAATGTAACGTTGGGATTTGCGTAAAATGTTTTGAGAAATATCATATGCCATCTTTAATTATTAAATACGATACGGTATAAAAATGTTTTTATAAAAATAGTTTTTAGTGTATATTATTTTAATAAAAAATAGTTTTCAATATATACTTAAATAACTGTTTAAATCATTTTCTTTTAATTCACACTTGTTTTTAGTTGAAATATGTGGGATAAATATTTGCTTTACTTCAAATAAAAACATAAGAAAATTACCCCATATCATGCCCCAGTGTGACCATATGGTCACACCTCAAAAGTCGGTTTAGGAATGATGCCTTAAAATAAGGATGGTACGTAAGTGATCATTGGACCTATAATAGTCATCCCTTAAAATATTTCAGAAATCCCAGACAATAAAAGTACCAGGAGGATTCGAGTTAACCATCTTTGCAATCTTGGGTTAATGTCTTTTCCCTTGTTTTTTATTTGGAGCCACTTAAGTGGTTGGTGATCGGTTAAGAGATCGAATGCTCTGCCATAAATGTATGGTCTATAATATGTCACTGCCCAGACAATAGCTAGTAGTTCTTTTTCTGTAGTGGAATAACTTCTTTCGTGTTTGTTAAGTGTTCGACTAGCATAGCTTATAGGATGACTGTCCTGGGTTAATACTGCGCCAATTGCAAAGTCACTTGCATCAGTTGAAATGCCAAATTTTTTGTTAAAGTCTGGATATTTCAATATTGGTGTGGCTTACTAATAGATTTTTAAGTTTTTCAAAGGATGATATGTACTGAGGATCGCTTGAGTGTTTATTTTAATATCCTTTTTGGAATATTTTGTTAAAACCATGTGCTACTTTAGCGTAATCTCTTACAAATTTTCTATAATAACCTGTTATACCTAGGAATGATTTTAATTTGCTTTGACGTAGTAGGCAACTTTAGTTTTTGTATGTTTTCGATTTTGCTTAAATTTGGTTGTATCCCTTCTGTTGTTAAAGTGTGACCTAGAAATTCAGTTGTTTTCGCGAAAAATTTGCATTTATCTACCTGAATCTTTAAATTATGTTTTCTTAATGCTGAAAATATTTTGGTGATATTTTGGGTATGTTCTTCAATACTTGAACTAAAAATTAAGATGTCGTCTAAATAAACTACACATATCTGCTTAAGTTGGGGTGTATCCCATTTAAAAATGTTTTTAGAATTAAACTTTCGTTGTTAATTGGGGAAAATTCTATAGGCTTTATCCTATCGAATTCATGTTTTAAATTTAGTTTATCTAAAATATCTTTTAAATTTTGGAAATATTGACTTACGTTATAGTTTCGTAGTACAATCGCCTGATTGTAAAGGGTGTGGTACGACTCCTTTACTCCGCAAAATTCTTTATGAGTTCTTCTCTCATTTGCTGCCATGTTGGTGTAGGTCCCAAAGGCTCGGATGACACTTGCTGCTTCTCCTTTTAATTTTTGTTTTGACGTGTCGCTGCGTTACAAATTCCAACATTGATGGGTTGGGGTTGAATAAAGGAAGGATCATGTCAACTTCCCTGATGAATGATGATAAATCTCTGCCGTCAAAGTCCATGATTCTGAAGCTTCCTTCAAAATTTCCAGTGATCCTGTCATCTGGAAGTGGTTGCTGTTCGCCTGGATTCATTGCTGATGTATCCTCTTCATTATTAGCAACTGAACTTGTTGTTGTTGTTTGTATGGTGCACTTCGCTCTTTCTGCGTCTTCTGTGTGCGGGGCACTTAATCCCACTTTTCCTGGTAATGTTGATGGGCGGAATGGAAATAGCTATTCTCTTCGCCTTCACAAATTGTAGTCCTCGGAGGTCGCTCTCCGACGTTCCAGATAACTTGTGTAGAAACTTAAAATTTCTTAAACTTCAATATCTCAGCCGACCGACTTATATATTTGTATATATAAGAGATCTTTTTAAAATGGGAGCTAATCTTAAGATTTGCTTCCCGTTGCTAAAGCTTACGAAACTTAAAAACTTCAGTTTTTAGTATCGCTCAACTTTGCAGTTTGTTTTTACCGACTGCGCCAGTTTTAGGTTTGTTCGAGCGGAGGAATAAAAATGCCAAATGATGTTGTTTCTATGACATTATATTTTATTCTCTTATGTTTCAAGTTATGTTCTGCTTATATAACTACTAAAGTGATTACAATTTTCTTAATCTATTTCTTTGTTTTGTTTATTTTCTTATGAAATACAATATTTGTAAAATGTAATCTTATTTTCTATTGAATGCAAACAAACATGACTGTGGGGGTTTACCTGATAATGTTTGGGTTATCATTATAGTCAAACATAAGGACCAAAAACATGTTTGTATGCATTTGCATTATGAATACAATATTTGTAAATGTAATCTTATTTTCTATTGAATGCAAACAAACATGACTGTGGTTTACCTTGATAATGTTTAACGTTATCATTATAGTCAAACATATGACCAAAACATGTTTGTATACATTTGCATTATGTTCTTTATCTCTACTTGTTATCTTATATTTTTTGTAATGTTTACTTGTTTTTCTTTAATCTTTTATTTTGTCCAATTTATAGTATTTTGTTGTGTGGTGTCTGGTTGGGATGATAGTGTACACATAACTCGTACTTCTTCGATTTTTAATGAATTTTACACTGAAATTTATTATTTTTGTATCCAATAACACTTCATTTATTTCATTCCATACATTTGTTTTATTTATATAGTTTAAAAATAACATTAATTCAATACATAATTTTTGTTCAATTCCTTTTGCTCACACAATAACGAGAGGGTTGCATTGTAACAAATAATCAGTGATATCTCATTGACATATTTTAAAAAGAACCAAGGAAAAACAAGTAAGGAAGGGCGAAGTTTCGATGCAATCGAACATTTTATACTCTTGCATCTTGCAAAAATAAAATCCAGGGAAATACATTAAGATGCAAACCGTCAACCAGAGGATCGTAATCCAAGCAATTGCATATACAGTTGAACTTCCATAACTTATATGTATGTAGTATAAGGACTGCGTCGAATAAAATTGTCCGTTACAAAAATGAAAAAATCATTTAACCCAGTTGTCCGAT